>NC_045427.1:570961012-571264042 GCF_902635505.1 Sarcophilus harrisii | reverse complement strand
TATACTTCCTCATCTAACTCCAAGAAACAAGTCTTTGCTAAAGAAAGGCACTATACCCTTTCCCTTTCTGAGTGGTTTCAAACATGTTCAAGTCAACTTCTAATCCTAAAGGTCAGCCAATGGAAACTTTTTCTTTGGCCTACACCAAGACATTCATTTGGAAAATAAATACTTTCCAATCTTTTGAGAAACCTATTTTCACTGGGTCACAAGCTAGAAGGAACAATTAAACAGATCTGTCAAATGTGCCCAATTTTTACACATAGCCCCCTTGAAGGGCTTCAAACTGCTTTTGCAAAGTTTTTGACACCTGTACTAATTGGGTAAAAGCCTTCCCTTGGAAGACTGAAAAAGCTCGAGTTTCTAAAAGTAATTATTTTGTCCATTTTTCATGTCATCTTCTCTACCCAATAGTTAATGCCTTTTAAACATTATGGTGCTTGCATGCTAGACCATCTGGGTACTCCTTTTACTGTGTATATGGCCATACTGTTCCACCCATTGCCCTTATTCCTTTGAAGAAACAAAAGCAGGGATTTAGGGAAAATGTTCTTTGACATTTATCCTAAAAAAAAGCTGTAAGGATGTGAGACATGCATGATAGCCTCATCTAACCCCCCTCCCCCAGTCTTCCTCTGGAGAGGGTTCCTGGTTATTGTCCCTAGTAACCCACATACTAAATCCACTTTTGTTTATTCTTTTTTATTTTGACTCATATTTGATCCTTGCGTTTTTAATCAGCTTGTAAGAATTGTTTCTTCCAGACTCCAAGCCATGAAATTCTAATTACTTGGTCAACCTGAAATCACCTGATACCTGATTCTGACACTCAGCACCCCCTGGATGCTGCTGATGCCACCTACAAGTCAAGTATCTCCCCTCCTCAATCTGGACCCCACTAGACAGGGCCAGCTCTATGCCCTTTATCAGCCTGAAGCAGTTCCAGAAGATGAAACCTTCATTTCTTTGTCCCAAATGAATTTGATCTGGGCTACTTGAGGTGAAACTGATGGGATAATGGTCCTGAGGCCACAGAGCCTTGAGAGTGCTGTAGTTCCATGGATAACACTGGCTGCCAGATACCAATGTAATAGTCTGATACCAGGATTTCCAAGACAAATTGTGGGAACTGGTGGAATTAGAATCTTTGGTTCTTGCTCATTGCTTTAAGCAGCATTATCCTAATACCCACTTGCTTATGTTGCATGATTCTTTTAATCATTAGAATAGTTCAAGATTTCTTAGCTAAAATGGTCTCAATAAAAGCTTCCACTGATGTCCAGGTGTTGGTTCTAAATGGTAGAAAGTGGGTTACAGTTGATACTGAAGAGAGGAACAAGCCTAAAGGCTTAGATAGTAAGGAAGTCCTAGTAGAAGAAATGTATCAGGATTGGTGTGAGAAATCTTCAAAGGTGTGAAATAAAGAGAAACTTAATGGGACCAGTGAAGATTCCTCAGAAGACTGTAGGGTAAAATAGGTCAGACCCTAAACCTAAACTTCAGGAAGACATGTGATCCCCAGGAAGTAGAAAGTGTTATTATCCATTGGTTAATAGCTACTTCCTTGTTCTAGAACTAACGAATTTAAAAATCAACAGGAAGAAGGGTGGACCCATGTCTTCTTTGCTATATAATCCAGTTTCCACTTCTGGACTGGGCCAAACACCATGTTGGACTGCCCAGCTGGTATGCTTGGCCTGCTTCTTGTAAGAACTGAAAAAATGCTTTTTGTTTTGTTTGTATCTGGATATGTCCCCAGTAGTCAATTTGGGTGAGGGGGATCTAGCACCCCATTCTCCACACTTGTTCCCTGTCATTGACCTTAGCTGGTTTGAGCTGGTTTAGACCTGAACCCTTTTTATCAGGAACTTTGTGGTTTAGTTAGCACATTATGCTATATCCTATTTGATTAAACATATATCATAGCATTCCACCATCCTTTCTTCATCCTGTTTTGACAAAAATCTAACTTTTCTTACATTATGGTATATTAATATAATAGGATATAATTGTTCTATAAGAAATGAGGACCAGGCTGATTTCAGAAACTGTTGTTACTGTACACAGTAACAACAAGATTATGTAAATGATCAACTATGATGGATTAGCTCTTTTTGATAAAGTTCTGAATAGTGTTTTGGACAAAAAGAAACTAAAGAATTGATCCCTGAGGCAAGCAGGGAGAAGGTACTGATAGAGATCAATTTAGCTCCATGGTCCCACCTTCTGGGCAGGTCATCCAATTAGAAATCCAAGTTATATCAAACCCCTAAGACCCATCTTCTATAGGGGTCTTAAAAAGTCTTACCTTGCCATGTGCAGTCATGTCCCTGAGGTTAAATTTTCCCTAGGTTTTATTACTTAGGGGCCATCCCATGGCTGCTGCCTTTCTTTGGGTCAGTCTGCCAGGGTACTCTGCCTCTTGGTAGCTTTCTTCTTACCCCACCCCCATGCTATGTGGTATCTGCCCTAATTCCACTATGCTTCTCAACTCTACTTCTCCTCATTACACCTAATTTTTTTAGAGTGCTAAGTTCCATTCACGATTTAGCTATCACCAAAAATATGCTCATCCTCATGGGGTGCTCCCTTTCCACTGGGTAATTGTGAGTTCCACTGAGGAACATGTCATTCATATGCTCTTCCACTCTTTTTTCATATTTACCATTCCTGATGTGTATTGTCTCTTCATTTTGTCTGTAATCCCTTTAAATAAATCTTTTTCAGAGAATGGCCATTGTAAATTCTTCACATGACCCAATCCCAACTTTTGGTGCCTACCATCATCTGGTATGTCTATATAGTCCACATCATTTTCAACAATGAGGTGATCCAAGGTGATTCCAATAGACTTGTGAAAGAAAATGCCATTTGCATCTAGAAAGAGAACTATGGAGTTTGAATGTGGATCATAGCATAGGATTTTCACCTTTTATTGTGGTTATTATTGATTTTGATTGATTTTTTTTAAAGTTCCTCTTGCTTTTGATCTGATTTTTCTTGTTCAGCCATGATGAATATGAAAATATTTTTAGAAGAGTTGCACATGTTAATTTATCCCGGAGTTAAAAGAAATATTTCCTTTCATTTCTAGAGAGAAATTAAAGAAGACACAGAAGAAAAAATAATTAAAGGATCTTTTTTGAGGAAGCTCTTTTCAAGTTGATTTTTATGATAAAGTTTAATTGAACTGATTTTAGATATACTTAACCTTGTATACAGGCAACTAAGTGGTGCAGATGGAGCACTGGACTTAGAATGAGAAAGACACACAAACCACAATTTAGAGCTTGATATCTTCCAAATGTTTCTCTAACAGTTAACATTTCATTAGTCCTTTACTTACAAATTAAAACTACCCTTATTCTGGGGCTTCAGACATACAGTAGATACCTGATATTTGATTCATCATTAATGTTGAAGCTACATCTTTAAGCCACCCTATACACTTTAATAATGGTCAGATTTTCAAATGATCACATCTTTTAAAAAACCCAATTAATGTATGACAACATTCAGATTAAAAAATTTGCTTTGTCTTAACAGCATTTCTTTTTTGTTTGTTTGGTTTGGGTTTTACCTTTTCAATAGTATTTTATTTTTCCAAATGCATGCAAAGATAGTTTTCAAGGTTCATTTTTTTTTAAGACTTTATGTTCTGAGATAATTCAGGACAATTCCAATAGTCTTGTGATAGAAAAAGCCATCTGCACCTAGAGAGAGAATTATGGGGACAGAATGTGGAACATAACATAGTATTTGCACCTTTTTTGTTTTTGTTTGCTTGCTTGTTTTTTCTTATTTTTTCTCCCTTTGATCTGATTTTTTTCTTGCACAGCATGACATATGGAAATGTGTTTAGAAGAATTGCATTTGTTTGACCTATATTGTATTATTTACTGTCTAAGGAATGGGGAAGGAGGAGAGGGACAGAAAAATTTGGAACATAAGGTTTTGCTAGGATGAATATTGATAACTATATTGGCATGTATTTTAAAAAATAAAAAGCTATTTTAAAAAAAAAATGACTTTGTTACAAATTTTTCTCTTCCCTCCCTAACTTTACCCTTCTCAAGACAGGAAGCAATCTGATATAGTTTACAGCCTTTCTGCTCAAATTTTACAACATAAATTTAGAAATACAATATAATTTAAGGTAACACAAATAAATTCCAGATGACATCAACTGCATTTCCAAATTATCACATGTAAAAATCATTGATCTTATTACTTTTAGCATTTAAAAACCACTTTAAAGTTATCAAATATGGAACAAATACATTCAAATAATAATCTAGTGCTTAGGGTATGCCAGTTACTCTATTAAATACTTTACGATCACTATATGATTTTGATCTTAAAACAATCATGATTATTTTTTTCTTTACAAATCAGGAAACTGGGGCAAACAGGGATAAAGTAATTTGTTATAAATTATATGGCTAATGCATTTCTGCAACTAGAACATAGAAGTGTGGACTTACTAAGGACAGATGCTGTCTGGCTCCCTCACCTCATGCTGCCATCCATGCTATGTACTTCCAGAGGCAACTGGATTCTCTCAGGCCTTTATCATCTCATTTTTCTAGCTCTTGTAATCTGGATTCTGACTCCATTTCTTTACTAGACCTTTTCTCTCAAAGGTTGCTAAATCCAATGATCTTTCTGATTCTCTGCATCTTTTAATATTTTGGTCACTGTTTCCTCCCTCTGTCCATTATCTCCTTCCTTGTGCAGTAAGGGACTAGGGTGACCACCTGTCTGTCCTATGTGAGGTGATCACTTTTATTAGCTCATTTTCTTGAACTATTAGATCAAGAGCTTGAGCTCTATTAGCTCACTCATCCTAGTGTCCCAGGCAAACAAGAGGTGTGTTTTGATATTTGCTCATTTGTTACAACTATCTGTCTACTTCGTTTGTTAAATATTATGATGATAAAAAAGGGAGGTAGTAAGCAGGTAGAGATAAGAGATATGTTATATTCACAGGTATATATCTATATAGGTATAATCTCACATACCTATATCTGTATTTACCCATCTCTTTCCAGTAGTTTGGTGTTAAAAGGAAGAAAATATATTGAGCAACAGCTTAAGGAAATGTCAAGATCAAGTGAAAGGTATTTTTCTTTCCCAATAAGAGATAATTGGACATATTTTAGGCAAAAGAAAATCAGGGAAAGAAAAGAAATGATTATCTCATGAGATGACATCCAAGCCATCAATAACCATTTGAAAAATGCTCCAAATTACTAACAATAACACAAGTAAATTAAAACTCAGTCCACTTCATGACCATCAGGTTGGCAAAGAAGAAAATGAGAATTGTTGGAGCACTTGCACAGTGTTACAGAACATTGATACACTAGCTGTGAATCAGTTCAACCATTCTGAGAAGCAGAATTACATACCCAAAGACACAAAACTGTACAATAATGGATTGCTAAGATGGATTGCAGTTACTAGAAACCAATAAGGAATTGCCTTGATCATCTTAACCTACTTGATAAATTGAGATTCACCAAATCTTGATTAATAAAGTAGGTTCTTCAAATTAATTCAGGAATTTCCCTAATCTAATTCTGCTTTTTTAAATCAAAATTTGGGATTCTATTAATAAACATTTGGGGGGAATAACAAAGTCATATCTTATTTGTGTAAAAAGTAATGATGTCTAATTAAATTCAGTTGTTCAATTGATTTTTCTGTTATAGATCCAAATTATGTATTTACATTTAGTTTTTATTTTGTTACATGTAAGTGAAAATTTAACATTTGTTTCTTTTTAAATATGTTCCAATTTATCTTCTTCTCTTCCTCCTTCTTTTTCCTCTACCTTGAAAAGTCAATTTGATATAGATCATATATGTATAGCCATGTAAAACATTTCCATGTTAACCACATTATAAAAGAAAACAGATCAAAAAGTGAATGATTGGTTTTTTAAGTATGCAATTTGTATTCAGACTCCATCAGTTCTTTCTCTGGAAATAGAGAGAATTTTTCATAATAAGTGCATTAGAATTGTTTGGATTATCATATTGCTGAGAACAGCTAAGTCATTCACATTTGATTATCATAGTAATATTACTATCACTGTATACAATGTTGACCTGTTTCTGCTCATTTCATTTTCCATCAGTTCATGTAAGTCTTTCCAGGTTTTTCTAAAAACATCCTTTCATCATTTCTTATAAAGCAATAGTATTCCACAACAATCATATACCACAACAGGTTCAGCCATTCTCCTGTGGTTAGTATCAAAGGGAGGTTAGGACATTTTTTTCCAAGGCAAGATATTATTAATAGTGATATGTAAAGTTTTAGTAAAGTGGGATATACTGGTCATTTCAGTCAAAAAACCAGGCACCTGAGCATGATTGATTTATCAGTTAGGCTAGAAATAAATAATAAATTGGGTCAATGGCCTCAATGATCAAGGACACTGAATAAGGGCCAACAAGGTTCTTTTAAACCTATATGTGTCTTTTCTGATTTGCCTGACAGTCATTTGGACTTCCCCTGACAAAGAAAAGACTATTTCAATTGGTAGATATTTTAATGAGGAGGTGGTATAAGAGTTAGTCAGATCCTCCCTATTACTTCCTTGTTAGGAAACCTCATGTGATAGGGTTAGTTGCTACGGGGGAAAGTAGGTTGTCCTTTATATGAGGACGACTATACTCCTCTTTGGCAATTAAGGCATATTAATTACTTTATGGACCCAGCTGTCTCTAGTAATTTTGACTAGAATATCAAAACTATCCCAGTTGAATTCCTCTTTCCCGTAGCACTCCATTTGATCTACCCCAGTGAAACCAAATCTAATTTTGGCCAAAAGACAGAACATCATCTGTAAATTGAGGCAAGTGTCCCAGGTTAGCAGCAAGTACCCTGAGGGTTAGGGATAATTACATCACTTGATCACACTTTTAGAGACTGACTTAGAGCTAGACTAAGAGATAAGGTTTTTTAACCAAATGGAGGAAAAGATAGATCACAGAATATTGTCAAATGATGCTTTTTTTGTCCCAGGGCTCAATATTGTACAAATAATTTTGCTTTAATATGCTTCATAACAAAGTCCTCAAACTACAGCCCGCGGGCCAGATGTGGCAGCTGAGGACATTTATCCCCCTCACCCAGGGCTATGAAGTTTCTTTATTTAAAGGCCCACAAAACAAAGTTTTTGTTTTTACCATAGTCCGGCCCTCCAACAGTCTGAGGGACAGTGAACTGGCCCCCTATTTAAAAAGTTTGAGGACCTTTGCTTTAGACAATAGGAACATTTTTTTTTTAAACTTTTTACTTTCAAAACATATGCAAGAATAATTTTTCACCATTGACACTTGCAAAACCTTATGCTCCAATTTCTCCTTCCCCTCATTTCCTCTTCTAGATGGCAAGTAATCCCATATATGTTAAACATGATATGTAAATCCAATGTAGGCATATATATTTATTTAGTATCTTGCTGCAAAAGATAAATCAGATCAAAAAGGAAAAAAGTGAGAAAGAAAATAAAATTCAAGCAAACAACAACAAAAGAAGTGAAATTCCTATGTTGTGATTCACACAACCCTCCCTCTGGGTATAGATCATTATCAGAAGATCATTGGAACTGGCCTGAATTGTCTCATTGTTGAGAAGAGCCATGTCCATCAGAACTGATCTTTGTATAATCTTGCTATTGCCATGTACAACAGTCGCCTGATTCTGCTCATTTCACTTAGCATTAGTTACACAATGTAAGTCTCTCCAGGCCCCTAGGAAATCATCCTGCTTATCATTTCTTATAGAACAATAATATTCCATAACATTCATATACCATAACTTATTCAGCCATTCTCCAACTGATGGGTGTCCACTCACTTTCTAGTTTCTTGCCACTGCAAAAAGGGCTGCCACAAATATTTTTGCACATATGGGTATCTTTCAATGAGAACATCTCTATGGTGACTCTTAAGTAGTTTGCAGATATTTCAGATCATTCTCTACACCATGTTCTAATTCCAGCTTAAATAACATAACAGAAGTAAAATCTGATTTCCCATTAAAGAAACACAAAATAACTCATAAGTTACTGCTCTCCACTAATATAACTGACTGTATTGAAGTCCCATTACTTAAAACATAAATAAAAGAGGTTCCTAACTTTAACATCACAACTTAATGGCTTCATATCTTTGTTTCAGAAACTTCCCTATTTTTGTCTAACTATACTCATATCATTCTGAAAGAATGAAATATTTCAGGAATGAATATATATATATATATATATATATATATATGACAAATTCAAACACTAATTTAATTCTTGCTTTAAGCCCTGAAATGACTACAAACTTAAATCAAAATAGCAAGAAGTTTCTTGCTTGTAGCTTATTACAGTAATTCAGATGCTTTTGAATTAGTCTAATAACTAATATTTTTAATTTTTAATTTTCTTTTTAAAAAGAAATAGCTTTTTATTTTCAAAATATATGCAAATATAGTTTTCAACATTCACCCTTGAGAAACCTTGTGTCCCAAATTTTTCTCCCTCCCTTTTTCCCACCTTGTCCCCTAGACAGCAAGCAATCCAATATATGTTAAACATGTGCAATTCTTCTATATACATTTCCACACTTATCATGCTGCACAAGAAAAATCAGATTAAAAAAAAAAAAGCAAGCAAGCAACAATAAAAAAAAGATAAAAATATTATGTTGTGATCCACATTCAGTCCCTATAGTCCTCTTTCTGGATGTAGATGATTCTCTTCATAAGTCTATTGGAATTGACCTGAATCATCTCATTGTTGAAAAGAGCCATGTCCATCAGAATAAATAATAATTTAAAGGCTGGAATTTACCTAGATTAAATTCTCTTTACACTTTAATCAGAAATAAGCACTCCTAGTTCAGTGGGTTCCACCTAAGACTAAGGAGGCCATTCTCATCATCAGCTTTGTCTTTCAAAGACTGGCTAAATGACCTACAAAGCCTTATCTGGTCTTTGGATGAAAAAATTAAAAGAGGACAAAATTAGTTATTAATGGGAAAATAGTAATCTCATTATTTTATTTTTGAGCCAATTTTAATGAGAGTAAGATTCAAATGTTACCTGTCATCCTCTCTCCCTCAACTTCTCCATCATAAAAGCTCTTCCTCTCATACCTCTTTTATATGAGATAACTTTCCTCATTCTTCCTCTTACTTCCCTCTTCTCCCAGTGCATCCCTTTTCCTTACCCCTCTTCCCTGTCCCTCCCCCACCCCACCCCCGACTTTTCTACAGCCACAATTGCTAGTGTTCCTCTCTATCTTGGAATTGACACCAGGGTCTCTACTCTCCTGTGAAGGACCATGTTCTTCTTCACCCCTGAAACTACAGCATTTGTGGTTTTCCTGTGGTCACCAGTATTATCACCCTTTTTGGCCCTGGAACTGTAACCCCAAACTGTATGTATGCAACATAACAAGGTCCTGAGCTCAGTACCAACAAAGGGTCCCCTGAAATCTCTTTTTAATCAGTTGACTTCCCCACCCCAATAATCCATAAACTGAGAGCTCTCAAAGATGGTATTGCTGCCAATGTAGCAACCTCCAAGTCCCACTGCTGGTGTCATGGTATGGCCCCTGCTGCCTGGTCCCAACCACTATCCTGTTGAGATGCACTTTTACTGCTAAACTTCTAAGGTGTTTGGGGCTGAAAAATTCTTTCACCTGACCTTTTTTTGGTATTGCCACTCCAGAATTCAAGTTAAGATATTTTTAAAGAATTTCTTGGATGGGATTTGAGAGAACTCAGCTAAGTACTTCTTTACTCTATCAATCTTGGCTCTATCTCTCTCTAAATGTTTTTTCACAAACACTTCTTAAAAATTCAAGAGTGAGGCGATTATGATGTAGGTAATTGATGGTTGTGCTAGGAAGATCCCAGATTATCTTCTCTCCCTCTCTTATCTGCCCTAACCCCCCACAAAAAAAAAATCTCCAAACTATGCCCTAGAGGCTTAGGGAACTATTTTACTAATCAAAAGAAAAAAATACAGGTACTACTCCCAGAGTCCAGCAGCTATTCTGAAATAAATTTTCTTTTCTTTTCTTTTTTTAAGTTTCAGTTCTTTATTAACACGTACAAAAAATGCTGCTATAAATACATTTGATATATATTGAGTTATTCTTTTTGTCATTGACCTCCTACGCAGGGGTCCTCAAACTTTTTAAATAGGGGGCCAGTTCACTGTCCCTCAGACTGTTGGAGGGCCGGACTATAGTAAAAACAAAAACTTTATTTTGTAGGTCTTTAAATAAAGAAACTTCATTGCCCTGGGTGAGGGGGATAATAGTCCTCAGCTGCCGCATCTGGCCTGCGAGCAGTAGTTTGAGGACTCCTGTCTAGAGGTTTAAATCTAGTAGTACAAATTTTTGGTTCCAAGATTATGGACTTTTTGGTCACTATTTTTACATCTAGATAAGCTTTCTATGGCAAACTGAGAGTGAAATGCAGTGGGCTGGTACATAGGCAGTGGTTCCTGCAGTCCTGGGGCAGTTCCAGGATTTCCTTATAAAGCATTTATACCAAATCCAACCTGAACATTCATTGAGGAAGAAGCTAAAGGAGAACAACTTTGCAGCACTCAGTGTGCAAATCAGGCAGCATGAAGCCCAGCCTTAACTTATAGTTATTTACCTGAGCATGAGAGAACTGCCTCAGGATATTTTCTTTGGGTCCAGTGCTGCAGTGTTGAAAACAGAGCCTAAAAATGGCCTAATCCTAATAAACAGCACATGAATTCATCCCTAAATTAGTAGGAAAAAAAAAAGAAGCCTTAAACTATTCTATAGTGTATCCAGAAGCATCAGTGGCCCATGTGAAGTTTCTGGAGAGAAGCCCAAGTTAAAATCCAGCCTGAACAGTCATTCTAATCTGTGAGAGTACAAAATAAGAATAAATCCTGATCTCAGCAGTAGGGTAAATGACCCCAAATAATGATTGAAGTAAGTAGTGGTTACAGAGAGGATCTCCAGGTAGAACTAAAAGTCTGCATCCTTTGAAATACTTAATCTCTTCACCATATTCAAGGGTGGGGTAGGTCCTGCCTACACCATTCATTCATGGAATCTGACCCAATAGCCAACCGGCTGTTCCCCCATGGAGCAAACCAAGGAAAATTTTGAACACCATAAGGAAGGAAATACTTTGGTTTCAGCATGCCCTGGAGATGAACCCTAAAGAGCACAGTCATCCAATGACAAGTCAAAGTAATGTCTCAGATTTAAAAAAAAAAAAAAAAAAAAAAAAAGGTCTGGGCACAGCGACTACAGAGAACCTGAAGAAAAAAAAAATACTGAATGAAAATGTTAGGGAGGATAGAAGAATAAGGAAAATTTCTATCTTAAAACGAAAGTGAAAAACCCAACTCAGGAACCAAATTCCTTAAAAATTACAATGGGTAAAATAGAAAACAAAAATCTGCCCCCATCCCAACACCCAAGAAATCTTTAATCATTCATTGGTTAGCATGTACTGTAACCACATCATCTGGTTCAAATATATTAGATATACCACAGAAATCAGCCAATAAGAAGGTAGCACCAAGAGGATGTAAAAGAGGACACTGAACTACAAACCTTTCCCCCAATCTTTCCCCCAATATACTGCCTGTACACTAATCTTCTTTGCTACCTTTTGAGTGAATTTATGATGAAGTTGGGCTAATTTTAATATCATTACTATGCATCAGTTACCACCCTTACTCTCCCCCTACACCCTTACTCCCACACACACAATTCTATCAAGAACCTTTCCATGTTAGCAAACTCTTCCTGTGACCTCAAAATCTATGTATTTTATGATGTAATCATATTCTGTAAATATTCTTGTCTTGCTTTGCTAGGTAGGTTGCTACCTCCTTAAAGGAGCATAGCTCACTCTGCGTACATGATTCTTAATAAATGCCTTAATTTAGAGATAGCTGGAATCCTGAATTCTTTGAGAGGGTACATTGAGACATTCCTCCCCTCCCAATACCTCAACAATAAGAATTACAGAAGATTTAGCTGTTACCATGGGGAAAGAGAAGGAAAGCTAGGGGTATTATATACTAAATGGCAAGGTATAAAGGTTTGTAAATAAAAACAATCTGCTTTTAAAATTAAGCATAATCCTAAAGAGATTCTCAATCATATTGGATGAAAATAATGAAACCAACAAAAACAACCCTGGCCTCCTTGCTATTTTCTGAACATGTCTTAATATTGGGGATTTTCACTAAACTATATGTTTGGAATTCTTTCCCTCCTCATCATGCCCCTTGCTTCTTTCAAGTCTCAGCTAGTCGTCTTCTTTTTGCAAGGCAATTAGGGTTAAGTGACTTACCCAGGGAATATAGGTAGGAAACGTTAAAGTACAAGGCCAGATTTAATAAAAATACTAGTAGCTTTTTATCTTTCTTTCTTCCCCCCCCAACCCCATAACTTCATTTATTTTAAAATTATGGCATAAACATGCATTTCCATAATATAGTATAATAAAAAAATTATTGCACATGAAATTGCAAATCTAATATATGTTCCTTTTAAATATATAATAGTTACCATATGAATTTCCCCCTTTTTTCTTTCTTCTCTCCTTGCCCTGGAAATATCATTAGAGATGATAGATAGATATAGATATGTATGCATTTGGGCATATATTTATTCACATATATACATATATAATTATGGTATACAAACTACATCTATAACTTCTCTTTCTTGATACAGATCTTTTTTTTTTAATTATAGCTTTTTATTGACAAAACATATGCATGGGTAATTTTTCAACATTGACCCTTGTAAAAACTTCTGTTCCAACTTTTCCCCTCCTTCCCTCCACCCCCTCCCCCCCAGATGGCAGGCAGTCCCATATATTTAAACATGTTAAAGTATATGTTAAATACAATAGATATATACATATTTATACAGTTATCTTGTTGCACAAGAAAAATCGGATTTAGAAAGAAATTAAAAATAACCTGGGAAGAAAAACAAAAATGTAAGCAAACAATAACAGAAAGAGTGTAAATGCTATGTTGTGGTCCATACTCATTTCCCAGTGTTCTTTTTCTGGATGTAGCTGGTTCTGTTCATCACTGATCAATTGGAACTAAATTGGATCCTCTCATTTCCGAAGAAAGCCACGTCCATCAGAGCCACGTCCTCATGTAGTATTGTTGTTGAAGTGTATAATGATCATTTCACGTAAGTCTCTCCAGGCCTTTCTGAAATCATCCTGCTGGTCAATATCAAGAATAATAATATTCCATAACATTCATATACCACAATTTATTCATCCATTCTCCAATTGATGGGCATCCATTCAATTTTCAGTTTTTAGCCACTACAAAAAGGACTGCCACAAACATTTTTGCACATACGAGTCCCTTTTCCTTCTTTAATATTTCTTTGGGATATAAGCCCAGTAGTAACACTGCTAGATAGATCACAGGGTATGCACAGTTTGACAACTTTTTGAGTATAGTTCCAAATTGCTCTCCAGAATGGTTGGATCCATTCACAACTCCACCAAAAATGCTTTTTGTTTTTCAAAATACATGCAAAGATAGTTTTCAACATTCAACCTTGCAAAACCTTGTGTTACAAATTTTTCTCCTTCCCTCCTTCCTCTTTCCCCTAGAGAACAAGTAATACAATATAGGTTAAACATATGTAGTTCTTCTAAATGTATTTCCACATTTATCCTGCTGCACAAGAAAAATCAGATCAAAAGTTTCCTAAAACTTTTTAATCTTAGTACCTCCCTTTTGAAAATCTTCCTTTCTAATGTATATATCTTGTTTCTACATAATTACTTGAATATTGTCTCCCCACCCCCATTCCCCCATTAGACAGTTCCTCTTTGAGAGCAAGGGCTATGTTTTGTCTTTCCTTGTGTAACTCCTGTCTCAAAATCCATTGGTGGAGATAAATGCTCTGCCCTGTGTGGATTGTAGGATGGAATTAGTGCAAAGCAAGAGAGCTCAAATTTTCACCAGTTACCTTCTAGTCTTTCTTAAACACTCATCAAGCTTTGAATCTTCTTAACTCTTTAAGCATCAGTCCACTTTGGGCACTCCTAGCTTTCAGCTTTGAGAGAGGAGATGAAAGAGGACAACCCCATTTCAGGTTGCTGAAAGAAAAGACTCTGGGAGGACACAAGAAGAAAAGTAATCTTCATCATGTTCCTATTCCCAGCTTTATACTCAAGATACTTTTAGGAGTATTCCTCTTGGATGAGATTCAGGTATACTCTCAGTTGAGCTGCTATCTTGCTCCTAATTGAGGGAACTACTTCACTTTGTATTGTCTGTCATATATTCTCCTAAGTATGCCTTCTCTGATATCTTTTTTTGCTACTCTTTGGATAAATGGATTCATTTGCTATTCTTTATATGTATTTGTTGTGCAACTGGGTATTGGTGGGAAAGGGATCAAGCCTTTATTATAGAGCTTGGAATTCTCCTCCATTCCACCCCATCTCCAACAACAACAACAACAACAACAAATGATAAAGGGATCTTTAACCCATCTTTACCCCATGCATCTGATGATATTCCTTCAATTAATAATACTTAATAGAGTAAATACCTATACTTCTACCTTTCTCTGAGAACAGTCATCCCCTGCTTCCTGTTTCCCCTCCTAGAAGGAATTAAAGTCTGGAGAAGGAAGTGGGGAGAAGTCTATTCTACCTCCCTTTGAGTGACACACAAGGACATGTCCTTACCATATGTGGAGACTCACTACACATGTGGGGCCCACTCTTTTTTCCCTTATATTTGTATCCTCAAGTGCTTAACAGTATCTGGCACATAGTACATGTTTAATAAAACGACTGTTGACTTATTGATAGTAGGTCTTTCTTGGTAGTCCTAAACTGGAAGTTAAGGGGGTATTCTATTCAAAGAATGGCTAAACAAATTGTGGTATTAAGGATGGAATGGAATATTATTGTGCCATGAAAAATGATGAAATAGAAAATTTCAGAAGAAATTAGACAAATATTTATTTCTTGAACAAAGCAAAACCATATAAACAATTTATACAGTATTAAAGACATTATAGAGAAAAAATAATTTTGGAATTTTGATCAACAGAATAATAAACCACAAGTACAAAAATAAGAACATGAAATATGCTGTTCATCTCCTGCCAGAGATGTGATATACTTAAAATATAAAAAAATGACATACATTTTTTGATATGGCTACTGTGGGAACTTATTTTGCTGATATATGTATGTATGCTTATGAGTGTGTGTGTGTGTATATGTGTGTGTGTATACACATACATACTTATATTTGAAACTTAAATACAAAATGAAGAAAGGGGGGGAAAAAGAACTTTCCATGTATATAGCAGAACATAAGAGAAGATTCAATATTAAAAACAATAAATTTCCATTTCATGAAAACTTATATACTGCACCCTACACATTGTTTTCAAAGGAACTCAGTTTTTTTATTCTTCCTTCTAGGTTTTTTTTTTTTTGTTCCCTTTTGTGGACTGTGATGACCGTGTATTTTAAAATCAGCCGGAGTCAGGAATTCAGGTTAAGGGAAAATCTTCCATCTTTATTCTTTGTTTAGGTGAAGAGGGATGGCGATAGAAATGTTAGCGGCTGTGACAGGAACCTGACCAGCAGTCTCTCTGCCTCTTTCTCCGTCCTTCTCCTTCCACCCACCAAAATCGTTTCTGCGTCATTTCCTGTACAATACATCAGGACTTGCATAAAGAGTGGGCGGGGACCATTCTTTCTCCAAGCATATATTAATAAAGTATGGTCCAATTACTATTTAGCCTCATGTGCTTGGGATCTCAGTGCATCAACTAGATCTTCAACCCATTACAGTGGACTTTTAATTTTATTTCTCTCTCACTGCCCCCCCACCCAGAAGTCTAATTAAACACAAATATATATATATATATATATATATATATATACACACCCATAAACAAACATATATATCTATGTAAGACCATACTATGCATATTTCTATTCTATTCTCTCTCTCTCTCATATATATATATATATATATATTCCCTCCCTGCCCTTGGAGGTGAATAGCATCTTATTTCAAGTTTTTCCATGTTTTTCTAAATCAATCTGCTCATCATTTCTTATACCATAGCAGTATGTAATAAATATTCTTCTCTAAAATATTATGTTCTCTGGGAGTAGGTTTCTTGGAGGGCTTCTGGAGGCAGCCTTAGTTTCAGTTTTAGTGTAAGAATCACCTCAAATGCAGCCAGGAATTAAAGTCCAAATCCTTTATTTTCTCCTTCAAAGTCTTGAATCTTTTCCTGGGGCCCAGTTAGCTTTCTTAGAAGCCTATCTCTCTCCTTGGTTCCAAGAGCTCCTGCCGTTAGTCCTTTGCCTCTGCCAGCTTCTGCCTCTAGCTCCCTTCGAATGAGCTTCTAGTGGGCTTCCGTGTTTTTGGCCCAACAGCTCCTCCTTATATATGCTCTCTTAAAGGTGTGGATCTTGTGAAATTATAGTAAGTACTAAGTACATGTAAATTAGAGAATCATTATCTCATCAATTCCACTGACTTAGCACCTTGTAAGAATCCTAACAGCAGTACTTCTCATAATCACTATCTGAGAAAGTTTTATCTTCAATTTTCTGCTTTCTTTCTAATTTTGCCTACATTGGTTTTATTTATACAAGAAATTTTAAATTTAAAATAATTGAAATAATCTACTTTATACTTTTTCAACAATGCTCTTGCCATATGATATAGTTTAAGGGGAAATTGCCGAATCTTCTTATTTTATATTTCCCCTCTTAATTTCTTTCTTTTTCTTTCTTTCTTTTTTTTTGCTGAGGTAATTGGGATTAAGTGACTTGCTCAGGGTCACATAGCTAGGAAGTGTTAAGTGTCTGAGTCCAGATTTGAACTCAGGTCCTCCTGACTTCAGAGCTGGTACTCTATCCATTGTACCACCTACCTGCCCCTTCCCCTTAATTTCTTTCGAATTCTTGACCTTTTTTTTCTTCCAGATGAATTTTGTTTTATTTTTTCTAATTCAGTAAAATAATTTTTTAGTTTAATTCTATTTGGATGATATTGAACAAATAGATTAATTAAGTAGAAATGTCATTTCTTATTATATTGATTTACCTACCCATGAACAAAGAATATTTCTCCAATTATTTAAATTTGACTTTATTTGTATAAAAAGTAGTTTATGTTTATATTCAAAGGATTCCTGTATCTCTTGTGGTAGGTATACTCTCAGATATTTTATATTATATAATTATTTTAAATGGTATAAAATGATACTGAATAATATTAAGGGAGGGATTCTTACAGAGATGGGTAGATTAAGGAATAAGAGACTTTGGTAATAGGTAAAAGTATGGTAGTAGGTGGTAGTGGTTGTTGCTGTTGTTGTTGTTTGTCCTTTGTTCTTGAAGAGGACATCCTTCTTGAAAAGTCCCTCCCTTATCCTATCCTTCCTCCCTCTTATTTTTTTGTAAATTTAAGAGACTGTTTTCTTCTAGATGTATATATTGTTTTCCTCTTTAGCCCATTTCCCATGAGAGTACGTTTCCAGAACTACCAGTCCTTGCCTCATGCAAGCTTCTTCTATAGGAATTCTTCCTTTCATACCTTATTTGTATAAGATAATTACTCTTATTTAATCTCTCTCTATGCAATTGCATTTTTTAGAATCACCTCATCAAACCCAGCTCAACTCAAGCCTTTTTAAAAACTATCCAATTAATGATCCAATACTCATGAGTATTGATAATATTTTCAAATATAAGAAGTAAATAGTTTGATCCTATTGAATCCCTTGTAATTGGTTTTTAATGTTTATATTCTCCTAGATCTTACATGTTAAATTTTACATTAAGTTCTACTCTTTTTGTCACAAATACCTAAAAGTTTTTCAGTTTGTCAAATGCTCATTTTATTTCCATTCAGATTATACTTAATTTTGCTGGGTAAATTTCTCTTGGGTGTAATCCCAAGTATTTTGCTGTGTGAAATACAGTGTTCCAAGACCTATAGTTCTTCCATGTAGTGATTGCTAGGTCTTGTATAATACTGATTATAGTTCTGCAATATTTAAATTTGCTTTTTTTTTTTCTTGTTGCTTGCAGTATTTTTTTTAATTTATTTTTTATTTATTTATTTTGTATTTTCTTTTTAACCTGGGAGCTTTGAAACGTGGCTATGATATTTCTCCAAGTTTTCCTCTTGGGATCTTTTTCAAGTGGTGATTGGTGGATTTTTTTCAATTTCTTTTATCTTCTTATTCTAGAATTTCAGTGCAATTTTCTTTATTTTTTTCTAATATTGTATCAAGATTCTTTTTTTTTTAATTGTAACTTTCAGTTACAATAACTATTCCAACTCTTCTTACATTGTCTCTCCTTAATCTATTTTCAAGGTCATTTGAGGTTTTTTTGAGGAAAAGAAGTTTCATATTCTCTTTCACTTTTTTTTTGTTTTTGTTTTATTATTTCATCAAGTCTTATTTCATTAAGTTCTCCTTGCCCAATTTTTTCAAGTTTTCAAAAAATCATTTTTTCTCAATTTCTTTGATTCTCTATTTCCATTTGGTTGACTTTCTTCTCATAATTTTCTTGATTTTTTTGGATTGCTCCTGTTTTTCTAATTTTTCTGCTTTTCAATTAAGACTTTGTTTTAAAACACTTGCTACTTGAAAAATAAAAATAATAAACTAAAGAGAAAAGTTCATGCACCACAGATAAAAAATTCATGAATTAAATGACAAACATTTATTCAATAAAGTCTTTAATTAAATAAAGTTTGCTAAAATACCACCTCCAGTGCAATTTTATAATACACTCTTTTGTTAAATGTTTCATGTTATCTCCTGTAATTATATCTGGCATGATAGATTGAAAGAATTAATTAATTTGATGAAATAGAATAAAACTAATATGATTAGGCTAAATTTAACATCAAAATCAAATTATAATGTTAACATTTAAATAACCCAAAACACCAAAGAAATGTTTTAATTAATGTTATCATTTCATTCGTTTCAGGTTGTTAATGTACTTCAGTAACTTTCACTGTTCTAATGTAGTTAGTGGTTGTTTTGACATCAGATGACTTCATTTACTTAGTTCAGGTGTTTCAGAAGGCTTTAAAAAGAGATTCCAGGGAGTTCATTTGAAGCAGTCCAAAATCACCAGATTGATTTGATTTTATGCATAATCATACTCTACTAAAGTCTTACCCTAAAGCCATGTTGTAGGAATGACTTATTGGATTCTTGAGATTATGCCAATAGAGCTTGATAGTAACTCTTACCACACCAGAAAAGCTTTCAGAAATATATCAGCAAAGGACTGCATCTATTATTGAAAAACTATTTCAGCTAATTGCCATGAGATCCATCATTAGAGAACTGGCTAGAGACTGTGCAGATCTACTTGCTGGAGGATTTCAGTACCAACCCAAATCTTGATCATGGGTGAGGAATGAAGGAGCAGAACTCATAAAGATGGGCAGAACTCACAAAGATGGTCAGAACAGGAATCTGTTTATTCAAAATTCCCTCAGCTTTATATACCTTAATACTCTTACATAACTATAGCACACTGCACATGTGCTAACTATATACTGCACACACAGGACTACATAAACAACTTGCTATTGTGTGCAGAGTCCCCTTGCCACTTTGGTATAACTCTGCTTTAATTACAACACAGGTTGTCATATCCCCTGACTTCTCAGGAAGGCCGAGATACCCCAAGGTGTGATGGGGAGTCAAACCAGACACATCAGTAGGTCCCTTTGGACTAAAGGGTATTATACCTCGCCCAGGGTTCCCCACTATGCGACCCTTTACAAGAGATCATAAATTTTCAGACACAACGAACTCATACAATGTCAATCAATCTACAAGTATTTACAAAGAATTTACTTAGTACCAGGCACTATTCAAAAAGAGAGAGATATTAAGACAAAAAAAATGTAACAATCAATAGAAGGAATACCAAATTCAATTCAATATATATTTAAAGTATCAAAATAAAATTGTAAAAAATATTTATTTAATGACAAAATAACTTGAAAAAGATATAGACAAATTCATGAAAAGGAAAACAGAAAGGTCATGCTTCATATTCTGTAAGAATTAGAGGAAAGAGAGAATATACTTTATAGATAACAGAAAGCCTCAGCCAATTTAGTAGCTTTAAGATGAACAAAGAATATTTTTACCTTGCACTCTTCCTCTGGAAACACCCTGGAATTTTTATCATTTCTTGTCTAGAATCAGATCTCCACATCATTTCTTCAACATAATTTCCAAACTATGCCAATGAGGACAGAGTCCCTGGGTCCCCCTCTTGGTACTGTTCCAGATTTGATTTTTAATTTTTTTTTCATCTTTCCCCACTAGAATTTAAGCTACTTGAGGACTGGGACTTTCTTGCTTTCTTGTAAATAGATCCCCAGTCCTCAATATAGTCTCACACAGAGTACTTGCGCAGAGTAAACTAATAAGGTCTTTTATAATTCATTCTTTCATCCATTTGTCACTGTCCACTGTGACTTTCTAGAGTTCAAAAAGCACTAAAGTTCATGTTTTTTCCAGATGTGTTTGTGTGTATTTTATATATATGTGTGTGTACATGCATACTACATAGGAAAAGGTTACTAAGGTTATAATGTGTTCAAAGCGTTTTGTAAATGCAGTTTTCTTAGATATTAAATTATGTTGTAAAGTTTTATTTTAATTTTTCCTTTTTGTGATTTTTCTACATTTCTATTTTTTAAAATTAATTCTACAAGATGTCAAAACATAAGTTGTTGTTGTTTTTTAACGAGTCACTGAATTTCACAGTCTATGTTTCCAGATTTGGATTGCTGGTTACTTTGTTTTTCTGATTAGTCTTTTATTTTCCATTCCCACTGTTACTTTATTTCAATCTGTTTCACCCCTCAGTCCAGTGAAACCTACAAGCAATTTACATGGATACATAAAGAATAGATAGTTTTTATAAGAGTGGTTGATTAACTACCACTCCCAGCCCAGTTAATGAAATTATAGACAATATTGGGGCAAGTAAAAGAGATAGCAAAGTGTTAGGATCTTAAATGTAGTGTAAAAAAAAAATTCTTATCCTTTGTTACCCTTTTATGAAATGGGAAGATGCTCTCTGATCAAAATGGATAAAATTAGAAATATTGGTCATGTATTTGGTGAATCTTTTAAAAAGTAGGATGAACTCTTTAGGGATCTAGGTGAGTTAATGTAAGAGAGAGTCCAGAAGATTCAAGAAGAGAACCAACTATTAGAAGAACTCAGCTATTGAGAGGAGTCATTTCTCATTTCTTAGGTAAGGGGAAGAACTTTTATTCTGTTCCTGTCTAACCACTTTTGTCTATGGTGTTTTGCAGTAGAGTTTCCCAGTGTGGAACCTGTTTAATGGGTCAAGGAACAAAACAAGAAAAGTGAAGCTTCAGGAATTGAAGCAGGATACATCTCTAGGAGGGATGTAATCTCAGTAGTCAGTAAAAAGTGAGCCATAATTTATGCACAACTGCAAAGTGTTTGAGCCAGTTATTATTTATCTCATCTGATCCTCCTGCCTTCTAGTTTGCAGAGAAGCTAGAGTTGTAATCATCTCCATTGACATAACTGTTGTGTTTTTATTATATCAATGTATAATATTTCCATTTCTCCTTTGTTCCAAATGCATATTTCTTGTAATTGATTTGCAAAATTTTTCCAGTTTCTCCTTCTTTATGAGTTTTCTTTCACCTGATTTCTTTGCTTGTCAAGTTTCTATAGTTATTGAATTGTTATTGTTTTGCACAGATCTGACTCCTTATACTTTAATATGACAGTATGATATTTAAGCTTCATGCTTAAAGAGTTAGATTTTGACATGATCTTCTAGTGTTCACTTATTTCAGTTATATTCAACTCTTCATGAACCTATTTGATTTTTTTTGTTTGTTTTTGACAAAGATTTGGGAGTAGTTTGCCACTTCCTTCCCCAGCTTATTTTACAAATAAGGAAACTGAGGCAAATAATATTAAGTGACTTGCCCAGGTCACATAGCTAGTAAATGTATGAGGCCAGGGAGATAAAATTTCCTTATGTCAGTCCTAGCACTCTATCCATTGAACAACCTAACTGCTCTGATTTTGCAGTGGTCTTCCACAATTTTTCAATATCTATTTTGAGTGCTTCTGTTATACTTGTGTCTGATGGCACTTCTTATGGCTTGATAATTCTACCTTTCTTCAAATGGGTCTTATCATGGCAACAGTTACTATATATACTATCATATGCAGGTTCTGAAATGTTTCTCATAGATATAGTGGATAATAATGTATTTACTTTCAGTGATTGAGAAATTGCCAGGTTGTCCCACTAGTTTGATCCATGAAGTTAAATTGTTTTGGGAGCTTTAAGAGTTCTAATCAGTTCGCACCCATCTCCTCTGCAAAATTTTGAGATAATAATGCTGTTTTTATCATATATTTTCTAGCCTCAGATTCTTCAATTTTTCCCCCTTCATATTTATTTAATCTTTTTTTTCCCCTTTAAGTTAGGCTTAGAGATAAAGCTATTTTTTACAGTTTCCTTTTGTGTGTGTTCTCCTTCTATATTCCTTAATCACAAGTTTTTATTACACGTATATATTCCTCCACACTGGTTATGTGGTATTATATGTGTCACAAAATCATAGCAAATGACCATTTTATTTACTGTACTACTTGATTAAATGTTGTGTTTTGAACTTGATTAAATGTTTATGTGTTGATTGAATGTTGTGTTTCAATTCATCAAGTTGGTAAAAAGTGAATCTGTGGGGATTCATGTCCTATGATTTTAAAAAGGAGTTAATTGATTCATAGAGTATCTTGAACCTAATGCAGCTTTCCTAGGAGCTAGTATGTGAAGAAGGATGCTCAGGTGCTATGTTTCCAAATATTCCACATATTATTTCCTTCTCTGCCTCTGTAAGGTTTGAGTTGACTTGATCAATTGTATAGTATTTCAGTGCCAGATCCAGAAATAAGACACTATCTATTTGGTATCCTACTGACAAGAGTTATATATATTGTAATTAACTACATTACTTAAAATGAATCATTTCAATTCTGACTTTCTTGTATATTTGATGAATGATAAAATCCAGAGACTGTTTTCCCCCCTGTTATTCTTTAAACCAAAGGATGACAGAATACCAAAAAAGTACTAGTAGGATTGCTTTTTATCAGAAAATACACGACTGCTTGTAAGACAAGTTTTGTGTTCCTTTGATTTTTGTATTTTATATTTCTCAGATTCAAAAAAGATCCTCTAATTGAACAGGACTTTCATGTTCTGTTGTTATTGTTGTTGTTTTCCCTATGAAGAATATAACGTGAGAAATGTAAAAGGTTGGGTGTAGATTGCAAATGGAGCTAAGTATTTTGATAGACTTCAACAATTCTATTTTAGAAAGTTATATTTCATTAACATTTGGGAAAACTCAGTTACTTTTCAAATTACTTCAGATTAAAATTAGCATCTTAATCTGCTATTGCAAATTTAAATTATTATGGAAGATCAGTATAGTAGGGTAGAAAAACTTCCAGGCTGGTTCTATGAGAAAACTGGTTTTGAGTCACATCTCATATACCTACTAGTTGGGTAAGTATGGAACAGTGGACAGGCCATTGGCTATAGGATAAGAGAGCATGGATCCAAACACTGCTTCTGAATTTGCCTGTATTAAGTAGGATATTTATGGCCCTCTCAACCCTCATCTTTAAAATGAAGAGTTATAACACATGGACTTTGAGGTCATACAGCTTTTAACTGCATAATTTAATTAGTATCTCTGAAGTTAGATGTTCCCATCTTCCTTCAATGATGAGTTTCTTCAGAATTCCATTTTTGGGATGGATTTAAAGTAGCATGCTTCAATTTCCTCCTAGCTGTGTTTTGAATTCTTAAAACTTCCCCAACATACCCTGGTGAGTAACCACCAATACTTTTTTTTTTTTTATTATAGCTTTTTTATTTAAAAGTTATATGCATGGGTAATTTTACAGCATTGACAATTGCCAAACCTTTTGTTCCAATTTTTTCCCTCCTTCCCTCTTTCCCCTCCCCCAGATGGTAGGTTGACCAATACATGTTAAATATATTAAAGTATAAACTAAATACAATATAAGTATATATGCCAAAACAATTATTTTGCTGTACAAAAAGAATTGGACTTTGAAATAGTGTACAATTAGCCTGTGAAGGAAATCAAAAATGCAAATGAACAAAAACAGAGGGATTGGGAATTCTATGTAGTGGTTCATAGTCATCTCCCAGAGTTCTTTTGCTGGGTGTAGCTGGTTCAGTTCATTCCTGCTCTATTGGAACTGATTTGGTTCATCTCATTGTTGAAGATGGTCATGTCCATCAGAACTCATCATCATATAGTATTGTTGTTGAAGTATATAATGATCTCCTGGTCCTGCTCATTTCACTCAGCATCAGTTCATGCAAATCTCTCCAGGCCTCCTGTTGGTCATTTCTTACAGAAAAATAATATTCCATAATATTCATATATCACAATTTATTCAGTCATTCTCCAATTGATGGGCATCCACTCAGTTTCCAGTTTCTGGCCACTCAAAGAGGGCTGCCACAAATATTCGTGCACATACAGGTCCCTTTCCCTTCTTTAAAATCTCTTTGGGATATAAGTCCAGTAGTAACACTGCTGGATCAAAGGGTATGCATAGTTTGATAACTTTTTGAGCATAGTTCCAAATTGCTCTCCAGAATGGTTGGATGTGTTCACAATTCCACCAACAATGTATCAATGTTCCTGTTTTCCCACATCCCCTCCAACATTCTGCATTATCTTTCCCTGTCATTCTAGCCAATCTGACAGGTGTGTAGTGGTATCTCAGAGTTGTCTTAATTTGCATTTCTCTGATTAATAATGACTTGGAGAATCTTTTCATATGGCTAGAAATAGTTTCAATTTCTTCGTCTGAGAATTGTCTGTTCATATCCTTTGACCATTTATCAATTGGAGAATGGCTTGATTTCTTATAAATTAGAGTCAGTTCTCTATATATTTTGGAAATAAGGCCTTTATCAGAATCTTTGACTGTAAAAATGTTTTCCCAGTTTATTGCTTCCCTTCTAATCTTGTCTGCATTAGTTTTGTTTGTACAAAAACTTTTCAGTTTGAAAAGTTTTTCTATTTTGTGATCAATAATGATATCTACACCAATACTTTTCAAGTACCTCATATATTGTGTTCCTCCATTAGATTGTAACTCCTGGAAGACATTGATTACCATTCATTTTATTTGTATTTGTATTGCCAAGACTTAACAAAATACCTGGTACATAATAATTGCTTAATAAAGGCTTGTTACTTTCTAGTCTATAAGTCTATAAAATGGAAAAACTCATATCTAGTTTCAAGTGTGGTTGTGAAGCATAAATGAATCAACCTACATAACACTTTGTAAATCTTAGTTTTATGTAACTATCAGAGCAGGTTATTATCAAATGTATTTGAAGCTCTTTGTAAGTCAACAAACCCAAAATAAATGTCATCATTATCTATGAAGCTTCACAATAGATTTTATTTTCACTTATATAATATAAGTCACTATTTAGGAGAAGGTGAATTTGTCATAATTTTTTAAGATTGAGGGTTTATTTTTTTTTAATTCATGTAGTTTTATTTGTAAATGTCTTTGTAATTTTCCTAGGAACATGGATATAACTTTTAAATTTTAAATTCTTAAAGGATGACAATTTGTAACCTTATAAACCTTTGGGTTCATGCCCTCTCTTTTCCTATAATTCATTCTGAGACATGTAATACTCTTTCTGTGCTAGATATACTTTCCTGGTTATCTTTCACTACAGTTACTTAGTGATTAAGAAGTAAAAATAGCAAAATGTTGTCATTGGTAGGAGACTGGCAGGCAGAGAAGGGTAGAGGTGATTCACTTTTTAGTTTAGAAAATCTTCCCTTCCAAGTTTTTCACAAATGGGAATAACTAGTTTCACTGACATTTTTGCTAGAATGTTTAGAAATGCTAAATGAGTAGTTTCTAAATGAGTTGGAGATGCAATGGCAAACCACCCCTATAGCTTTGGAAAATGAAGTCACAAAGAGTTGGATGTGACTAATAAATAAGGAGGAGGAGGAAGAAGAAGAAGAAGAAAAAGAGGAGGAGAAGGAAGAGGAAAAAGAGGAGGAGCAGGAGGTGGAAGGAGGAGGAGGGAGAGGGAGAAAGAGAGGGAGGGAGAGAGAGAGAGAGAGAAAGAGAGAGAGAGAGAGAGAGAGAGAGAGAGAGAGAGAGAGAGAGAGAGAGAGAGATGTTAAACACCATGTAAATGTGTTTCACTGGCTCCATTTTAATAGCAAATTATTTGTTGCTCACCTGGGAATCATTTAAAAATCAGTTTTTCTCTCTGTAGTCATATTTAGAACAAAAATAGAAATCCATGCCAAATTAAAAGCATAAAAGACAAAAAGATAAAATATTCAATTATTTTGCTACAGTTTGACTTATTCAAGCAAGCTATTGTTGGAGAGAGCATTCTTGAAAAGAGATGGAGTCTATGCAAAGGCATGAAGGAGGGAGGCAAAATATTACATTTAGGGTGAACAATAAGTCATTCAATTTTACTTGAACATAAACTATATGTGGAAGGATAATGAGAAATCATTTTGAAAAAAAAAGACTTTCAAGAACAGTAATTTATATTTTATTCTAGAGGCAATAGGAATCCACCAAAGTTTCTTAATCAGAGGAATAATACAGTTAAAATTGTGTTTTAAGGCTCTTAATTTGACCAGTTTGTGAAGGATAGACAGGAGAAGGGAGAGGTTAGAAGCTGGAAGACTGATAAGTACTAGCGTCTGAACAAGGATGATGACTACATGGTACACTGGATAGAGTGCTAGACCTTAGTTCAAATCTAGATCTAAACACTTACTAGTTGGGTGACCCTGGGGAAATCATTTAACACTACTTAGTATCTTTATCTGTAAAATGAGCTGGAGATGAAATGGCAAACCACTCCAGTAGCTTTGGTAAATGAGGTTACAAAGAATTGGATGTGACTAATAAAGAAAAAAAAATAAGCAACAGGTGGGGAGGTTAGTGAAAGTTAAGAATTAAGAATGATGGGGCATCTAGGTGATGCAGTGGATAGAGCACCAGCCCTGATGTCAGAAGGACCTGAGTTCAAATCTGACCTCAGACACTTAACACTTCCTAGCTGTGTGACTCTGGGCAAGTCACTTAATCCCAATTGCCTCAGGAAAAAAAAAGAATTAAGAATGACTCCTAGGTTGTCATCCTAGGTAAATGAAATTATGGTGGTGCCCTTGACAAGAAAAAAGGAAGCAAGAAAAAAAAAAGATAAATTTGGAAAGATATGCCTACAGAATACCTTGGTAGAGATACATTATCAGTTGAGTATATTTGAACAATTACTATTTTCTTTTCATACTTAAAATTTGTAAAGCGACTGCCATAACAAAAAATGCCAAAAAGAATCCACAAACCATTTCAGCTAGCAAACATTTGATTTCTTGCCCAGTAAAGTAAAGTGGCAGCCAAGGGTAACAATACATTAAAATAAAAACACATTTACCAGCTCTTGTGAAGGAAGATAGTAGAAATTATGTGGAGTTTTGCCACATAAAATAGCAAGATAAAAAACAATTTTGCAAGAAAGCTTTCTTCCCATGTGTCCTTGTGTGAGTAACATTTTCTTTAAATCCTATTTCTTTAAATTCCTGAAGCACCTTCAACATACCCAAGGAAACAGGACTACTTGGGAATTGAAATTCTTCCTCAAGACCATCTAAAATTCAAATGATTGTTCAGAATGCTTCATTGTAAGAACAGACAATTGGGCTCCAAACAGCCCAAACATAAAGTGTATTTTGTATTTCCAAACAGATAAAGAGATGTGTGTGTATATTTATGTGTGTATACATATTCACACATATAGTTATACACATGTATACACACATACATACATATGTGTATATATGCGTTTGTGGATATATATATCCTTCCTTTGAAATGCTGTAGTGATGATGAGGAAGAACATCATGACACACTAAGCTATTGATAATTATCAAGAGAATAACCCTGTGGTTTTTTTTTTTAAACACTGCCTAATATCCAGTGAAATATGGGCTTTGTGTTCACCAAAAGGATCTGACTGAGATTGGGGATATTCATTTGGCTAATGAGGTAACAGCTGCTGCCATGACTGGTACAATTTCCCTCAAGTGAATTTACTATCTTATCATTGATTTGGATCTTAAAAAGCCTCCTTTTTGAAGACTTTGGGTATCACTACTAAGATTTCTGGAAGCATTATTGAATCTTGAATGATGTACCACTGCTTAAAACTATACACAAAGCAAGTGCCAACAGAGAAGTTTTTTTTTTTTTTATGAAAATGCTTAAATCATGCATCATCATATTATTGTTCCTGTTACAAAGAAAAGTGAAGTGACATCACCAGGTACAAAAAGAAATCACAGCAATTGAATTACTGAAGTCCACCCAGGGAAAACTGAAATTTCCCAGTTTCATTTTTAATAATTCTTTTAGTGAAATTGTGCCTTGCTCTTTGCTCCCTTTCATTCTCTTGTGGGCCGTTAGAGATTATAACTGAAGGATATAATCATATTTTAATACCTTCTGATTTTCAATGTCTAATATATCGCAGATATTTAGTAAATGTTAATTCGCTGATTTACTGACTCTTTTTCAGATCTCATATTATGCTTAAGGATTTCTTTTTTTTTAATTAAAGCTTTTTTATTTACAAATGATATGGGTAATTTTTCCAACATTGACCCTTGCATAACTTTTTTTTTTTTTTTTTGCTGAGGTAATTGGGATTAAGTGATTTGCCCAAAATCACACAGCTAGAAAGTTTTAGGTATCTGAGACCAGATTTGAACTCAGGTCCTCCTGACTTCAAGGCTGGTGTTCTATCCACTGTGCCACATAACTGCCCCCAACAGAGAGATATTATCAAATATGTTGAATATCTCCACGTTTTTCTTTGGGTAGATAATTCAGCTGAGGTTTGACAGTGTCAGCATCTATGATCCTGAAGGACATGATATAACAAGGAAACTGCATATTTTGTTTCTTGAGGGGATATATAATGTTGCCTATTTCTGTCTGCAAATTGGTAACTAATTTTTGTATACATATTGCATTCTATCATGAATAAGTAGCAGATGGTCTTGACTATACCTGTGAAGACTAAGTATTCTTTCTCACTTGATGCAAGATGCTAATCTTTTGGCATTTGTAGCTGCTTTTCCTATGGCACCAATCATAACAGCTGCTTCTCTAACTGCTATTCTAGTCAAGATAGAAGCAATTAAAGACATGGTATTTGATCTATTGAATTTTCCCAGAATAAAAAATTATTCAATTAAACAAAAAATATTTATTTATCTCTAAAAATTAAAAAAAAAAAAATAGAAATCTTGACATGAAACTCAGACCAGATCATCCCAAGAACTTTTAGAGAATTAAACTGGAAGGAAAACAGTAAATAAACACATTGATCTGTCAGCATTTCTGGAACTATTTTCTTAATGGCATTTGGAATCTAACATCTCAGTAGTCAATGTACTATTAAAAATAAGAAGTAGAAATAGCATTAAAGAAGTCAAAGAAGATAAGTGCAGCTAGATCAGACTAAAGAAACACAGGAAATCTTTGCTGGAGTGACAATTTGATTGCATTAAGAGATTCTGAAATGAAAGATGAGAAAACACTGAATGATTGGAGAAAATCATATATGGTGCCAAAAACTGAATGAAACCATCAATAACTATCCATCAATATGTTTACTTTGTCATCTCTACAAAATCATTGTGAAAATCATCTATATAAATAGAGAGGGTATCTTTGATGAAAATATGAAAGAGGGAAGAGATAGGCTTTTACAAATAGTATTCTCACATAGATCACTTCATAGTGCACAATTGACTGAAAGATGAAGAGAATTCGAGATCTACCTTAAAAAACCAATTGTTGATTATTTTTATAACAATAGCTTTTAATTTTTTAAAATACAAAGGTAGTTTTCTTTTTTCTTTTTAAAAGAATATGTTTATTTTTTCCCCAAATTTTAAATTTGTTTTAATATTTTGAGTTCCAAATTCTAGCCCTCCCTCCTTTCTCTTCTCCTTCCTCTTCCCCTACACAATAAGCAATCAGATATAAATTATACATGTGCAATCATGTAAAACATTTCCATATTATTCATTTTGTAATTGAATAAAAGAAAAAGAATGAAATAAATGAAGTAAATAATAGCATGTTTCAGCCTGTATTCAAACAATATCAGTTATTTCCCTGGAGGTGGATAGTATATTTCATGAGTCCTTTGAGATTGTCTTGGATCACTGTACTGCTGAGAATAGCTGTCATTTACATTTCTTCATTGTACTACATTCCTGTTGTTGTGAATGATAAATATGCCCTTGTTTCTGTTCACTTTGCATCAGTTCATATAAGTCCATCTTGCTTGTCATTGCTTGTAACACAATAATATTCAATCACAATCATAAACCACAGTTTTTTACCATTCCCCACTTGCTGGATATCCCCTCAATTTCTAGCCACCACAAAAAAAAAAAAAAAAAAAAGTTCTATAAACATTTTTTTTAACAAATAGATCCTCCTCCCCCTTTTTGATATTGTAATGATAGTTTTCAACATTCACCCTCATAAAACCTTGTGTTCCAAATTTTTCTCCTTCCCTACATCTCTCCTCCCCTAGATAGCAAGTATTACAATATAGGTTAAACAGGTGCAATTCTTCTAAACATATTTCCATATTTGTCATGCTGTACAATAAAATCAGATGAAAAGGGAAAAAAACATGAAAAAGGAAAAAAACAAGCAAACAAACAATAACAATAACGACAAAGGTGCAAATACAATGCTTTTATCCACATTTAGTCTCCATAGTTCTTTCTCTGAATGTAGATGACTCTTTCCCTCACAAGTCTATTGGAATTGCCTTTAATCACATCATTGTTGAAAAGAATTAAGTCCATTGCACATGATCAATTGTTGATTATTTTTAAAAATTGGATAGACCAAATTTCAGTTTAAATGTTTTTTTTTCCTATAAGGGTTGTCTAATACACATGTTAAGAACATAAAAGATTCTTTAATAAATGCAACAGCAGATATAATTGTTGAACAATGATCTGATTATCAACATCAAATGAATCATAAAACAGGATAATGAATGTTCACCAGAGGGATTTTGTATTATTTGGGAGAATGTCCAGAATTGGATCTAAATCAAAATATGATTCATACTATACAGATTATGAGATTCTCCAAAAAGTCCTGTTTCTGCATGACATTGTGCTGATGTATCCAGATCTACTATACTATAGATTCTTCTAAATCAAATTCACAGCTACTCAAAAGAATCCAATCTAAAATCCACAGTGAAAGACTATGTGGGTGAACACTTACTTCCCAGACTATTTATATGCAGTATAATGCTTATTTCTGGTGGTTAGTAAAGGGATTCCTGGTCAAGGAAATAAATTAAAATTCATATGAAGTGATTCACTGCAAGATCAATAGAACCAGAAGAGTATACATTAATTACAGGACAGTAGAAGAGTCTTAAAGTCAAGGAGCTAAGCTCAGCTCCACTTCTGTCAGTTACTACATATGTGACTTTGATCAAGTGACTTATCTGAGCCTCAAGTTCCCCATTTGTCAAATTAAGGGATAGGACTTGAATAATTCTGAGGTCTCTTCTACTCTAGATCCATAATTCTGTGAATTAAATGAAAAAGAAAATAAAGGCAACAGAACTTAAACATTTTAAAATTCTAAACAAACAATAATCTTAATAATAATAAATTTAGCATAATGTTCTTTTTAAAAATTTTACTTAAATCTTTATTTGGTGACAATTGTGATTTTCATCTCTGCCTAGGGAATAACACAAGACTGACTTTTTTTTTTTTTTAAGACTGACTGTTTTAAGTCTCTTTCCTATATGGTACTAAGGAAACAAGTGAAAGGATTATGCCTATGTCTCCCCAGAGATTCTGGAGGACTTTTTTAGATTGGAGACATGGATCTTCAAAATACCACTGCTTATTTTCTAAGGATGGCAAAAATTATCAAATGTAAGGGGAGAGTGAAATGGGGATCTCATACACTTGTAGAATGCCTAGGGTGGAACCTACACTTTTGGAGAACAGAAAGAGCCTTTCTCCAAAACAGTCATGACATAAGACATGAATGCTTTGGGAAGACCATGGAGCATGCATGGGCATTCTGTTTTGGGTTTATAACCCAAATGGGGTAGCTGATTTGGGTTTATAACAATATGGTTAACAAATTTTTCAGTTTTTCAATTGTCTGTGTAGCAAGAACTGAAGCCATTTTTTCTTCAACTGTGTTCTGTCTGGTTGTGGGACTTCTTTGCTCACATGCTCTATGAAGAGATAGTAGAGAGAATGTGGGATTTCTTCTGAGGCTATGTTGCCTTCCTGTATTTGTTCTTTTCAATTTTAGATGAAGGAAGTAGAATCTCTAAACTTGGGAGTTTCAAAAGATGAGGAGGAAAAATGACAAGAGTCTTTTTTTTTATTAAAACTTTTTATTTACAAAACAAGCATGGGTAATTTTCAATATTGATTCTTGCAAAACCTTGTATTCCACATTTCCCCCTCTTTCTCCCTCTTTCCTCCCCTAGATGGCAAATAATCCAAATACATGTTAAATATGTTAAAAATATATGTTAAATCCAATATATGTATAAATATTTATACAGTTATCTTGCTGTACAAGAAAAATTGGATCAAGAAGAAAAAAACTGAGAAATTAAAACAAAATGCAAGCAACAAGAACAGAAAGAGTGAAAATGCTGAATTGTAGTCCACACTTAGTTCCCACAATCCTCTCTCTGGGTGTAGATGGCTTTCTTCATCACAAGACCATTGGAACTTATTTGAATCATCTTATTGTTGGAAAGAGCCATGTCCATCAGAATTGATCATTATATAATCTTGTTGTGGCCATGTACAATGATCTCCTGGTTTTGCTCATTTCATTTCGCATCAGTTCCTGTAAGTCTCTCCAGGTCTCTCTAAAATCATCCTGCTGGTCATTTCTTAGAGAACAATAATATTCCAAAACATTCATATACCATAACTTATGCAGCCATTCTCCAACTTATGGGCATCCACTCAGTTTTCAGTTTCTTGCCACTACAAAGAGGGCTGCCACAAACATTTTTGTATATGTGGGTCCTTTTCCCTCCTTTAAGATCTCTTTGGGATATAAGTCCAGTAGAAACACTGCTGGATCAAAGGGTATGACTAGATAAGGATATGAACCATTTCTAGTCATACTCTTTGATCCAGCAGTATTTCTAATGATAGGAATCTTAAAGCTAGAGTCCACATAAGGTTTTCTAGCCAATGCAGCTTTGGTTTCCAGAGACTCATTTCCAGAAATGTGTTTCAGGAGGGAATCTTTGGGACTCAGGCCAGTAGAAGCTCATTCTTAAAACCCTTGAAGCCATAGAACCTCGAGGGGCAGATATAGCAAGTCTGGTTCAAAGAGAGAAAGCCAGGGTGTATTCACTACAATTTTTATTTCCTTAAAGTTAAACCAAAGAATTTACTCTCCTCTCCTAATGATAGTTATGGAAAATAGAAAGATATAGCCTCAAAGAATAAGATGACCTTATTTTTGGCTTCTTATAAGCTATTTTTGGAATGATTTGTGAGATTTTAATTTTAGAAATTCTTAATGTTAGAAACTTTATTCTTTTTCAATCTAGTTTTTTTTTTTTCCTCTGTGTTTCTTTCTTCAGTTTCTATGGATCTTACATCATAAATTTAGAGCTGGAAGGGACCTGAGAGGTCATTTATTTTGCAAATAAGGAAACTAAGTACAGAGAGATTGCAGTATTCCATGTTCATTCATACAGTAAGTGACTAGGGCAGGATTTGAAATTAGGTCTTGATGATTCCAAGCCCAACTCCATACTAATGAAAACATCTTAAAATTTGTTACGATTAATTTAGAGGCAAAGGATCTGGGATAGAGTTGTTTTTGTCTTTCACTAGCTTTGAGCAAATCACATTATTTCCTCAAATCTCTTCTTCCTTATCTATACAGAGGATTGGAACTGGTGATATTTAAAGGCTCTCCTAGGTTTTAATTTATGAGTCTAGGATAAAAGTCTCAATCTGGTCAGTCCCTGCTTACATAGGGCTTTGGTGACATAAACTGAGACTTTAGACTTTAGACTGGAAGGGAATTTCACTCAGAGAACTTTCCATTCTGATTCAATCCAACTGACCTTTATAGATCTAGCCTTAAACATTGAGATCTAAAGTTTGTATCTTCCATGACTTCTGGTACATTGTTGCTGTTCAGTCATTTCAGTCCTGTCTGACTCTTCAGTGACCTGGCAAAGATATGGGAGTGGCTTGCCATTTTCTTCTCCAGATCATTTTATAGAGAAAACCAAGGCAAACAAACTTAAGTGTTTTGCTCAGGGTCACACAGTTAGTAAATATCTGAGTCTAAATCTGAACTTATGGAACTAAGTCTTCTTGACTCCAGGTCTGACACTCTGTTCACTTGGCCACCTAGCTATCCTTAAATGTAGGAGCTCAAAATCAACTTGAGGTCAAATATTTTGCTAGAAGAAAATGTTGTCTACAAAACCAAGTTCACTAATCTCAGAGGTTTTAGCTTTTTAGTGCAAGTTTATTTAAACTGGTTGATAAAATATGCAGTTTATATCTTTAATATAGTGCATTTTTGATTAGTGTGAAAGTTTATCTTCAAAGAATCATTTGAACTTCAAACATAGGAGATTTAAAAATAAAATAAGGTTCTTTCACTTTTTAAATGTGTAGATTATGGTATCTTGGAATAATTTCCTAGGTTTCATTCAATCAAAACATTTTTTCACTAAAAAACTTTCCAGAGAATAGCTCAGAAGCTTTCTGAACCTCATGAGACCCTTCCTAGACCATTCATAGTCTCCCTGATACTAAGACTTATGTTCAGAAAGACTGTAAACTTTTTTTTTTCCTAAGTTGAGTCTGGCTTTTTGTTTTGGTTTACAAATTTTGTTTTGTTTTCAGAACAGCCCTTGCCAACTGACCGTTTTATTCATTAAAGAAAACCATTGCTACCTCATTTGATTCATTAAAGTATTCAATCCTAATAAGATTGTGGATTTAAAGACAGAAGAGACAAACCATTCATTTTACAGATTAGGAAACCCAGACCTGGAACTTTGTAATAAGGTGGCAAATATCAGAAGTAGATCTAGTTATTTTCATAAGACATGGCTCTGGAGATTCAGAAAGCTTTGTGTTGCAACTTTGGTTATGCTAAGACAAAGAGAGATAATAGTGTTGACTTTTCAAACAAAGTTCCAGTTAAGAGGCCAAGTCTTTGCAGCTTGGCATAGGACAGAATACTGGGTTGTGAATTTGGAAGACAAAATTCTCACTCTAGATTTGTCAATTGACTCTGGACAAATCACTTTCCTTCTCTAGCTTTCAGTCTCTTAACTTCTAAAATGATCTCTAGGGTTCCATTCTCATTCTACTATTCTGGATCAGTTTTGATTACTTGTATTTTTTTTTTTTTTTACACAAAAACAAACCTGCAGATGGCAGTCTGATCAAATGTTTTTCTTTAAATCAGAATTGGTAATCTTAAAAAACAAAAAGCAAACAAACAAAAAACAACAACAACCCTTTATAAGCCAAGTAAGAATTTAATTTACACAAAAGTTTTCAAGGAAAAATAATTTCACTCTTCATACAGTCCATGAAAGGAATTCAAGTCACTATTATCTATATTATGCAGGGTATATGTGGAGGAAAACAGGCTAATCTTTCAATTCCTTGGAAAAGGTTGAAACTATTGAATCAATGGACTGAGGTCAGGACTGCTGAGCACTTGAGGCTAAGTACTGATTGGACAATACTTTATGGGCATATGCTTGGAAAATGATCCTTTCTACTATCCGTACTGGCTCAATGACTGGTGTATAGAGGATGGTAGGAGGGACTAGAGGGGTGGAGTAAGACGAGTGAGGGACACACTCTTGGCGATTGACGAGGGAGAAGGCCATCGAAGAGATTCTGCTTCCATCCTGTTCAATCCTGCCTCTGGGGACCAAGAGTAAAGACTGAGGACTTTTGCTTATCCTGACTCTGGCTGATTCTGGGGTGTCCTGGGTGTTAGCGCGGTCGTTACAATACTTAACAGTTTTCACAATATCAACTAAAGCAAAAGAGATAGTCAGATGATTTAAATGTAATTACTCAGGAGGAAAAGAAATACTGGCACTTGTACTCTTAAAAATCTGATGTTATCATGACAAAATATATAAGTACAAACTACTATAAATGTAGTAACATTTTCACTAGGTGATATAATCATAATTTTTGATATTTTTTTTAATTTTAATTTTTAAATTTTATTTCAATAGTATATTACTTTTCCAATTACATGTAAAGATGGTTTTCAACATTCATTTTTGTAAGATTTTCAGTGCAAATTTTTTTCCCCTCTTTCCCTTAATTCCCCTCTCCCTCTGCTAGCAAATAATTTGATACAGGTCATATATGGACAATTTAAAAGAATAAATAAAGAAAAGAAAAAAACATTTTTCCATATGAGTCATGTGCAAGAAAAATCAGACCAAAATGGAAAAAACATAAAGAAAAAGTAAACCTAAAACATGAAAATTGTATGCTTTGATCTTCTTTCAGTCTCTGTGTTCTCTCTATGGATATGGATGGCATTTTGCATCACAAGTCTACTGGAATTGTCTTGGATCACTTCATTCCTGAGAAGAGCTAAGTCTATGATAGATGGGTCATCATAATCTTGCTGTTGATGTATAGAATATTTTCCTGGTTTTGTTAACTTCACTCAGCATCAGTTCATGTAAGTCTTTCCAGGGTAATACAATAATAATTAAAAGTGTGTGTGTGTGTGTGTGTGTGTGTGTGTGTGTGTGTATCTGTTTGTTTATCTACTCTTAAAAACTTTAAGAAAAAGAGTCCCAACAATGCCTCTCACTTAGTAATTTCTGTATATCAATCAGTAAAACAACAAGAATTTATTAAGTGCTTAATATGTACCAGACACTAAAGATATAAAGACAAAAATAAAATAATCCCTGATTTCAAAGGGGTGGGGACACGACACATATACATAATTATGGAACAATACAAAATAGCAACAACATAAGATTGATAGGGAGAGAGGGTACTACCAATTGGGAGAGATCCAGAATAGTTTGTTGATGAAAATATTTGAGCTGAAGAAGGAATCTTGAAATAAAGAATTCTGTGACTCAAAGATGAGGAGGAAGTACTTTTGGAGGATGCATTCTAGGTATGGGGAATATTTCAGTTCCTTTGTAAAAAAGAGCAAGAAGCCTAATTTGATTGGACTACATAATATAAAAACAGGAGTAATGTGTAATGAGGTTGGGAAAATAGGTTGGGAAAGGCTCGATAAGTCAAACAAACAAAATAATTCATAGGTAGATACATAGATGATTCTAAAACAGTTATTTGAGGAGAGGATTGATAAAATCTGATCTACATTTAAGGAAATCCGCTGTGTGGAGGAGAGATTGCAGTAAAGAGAGACTTGAGGTAGAATGACTGAGGAGGAAACCTTTAGACAGTAGTGAAGCAATTAAGTGAAAGATGATGAAGCCATGAAATAAGATGGTCAAAAAAAAAAAATCTATAAACAAGAACTCTAATGAACTCCAGCCCAAGAGAACTTTAGAGCCTTGGGCTAACCACAGGAGAATTACATCATTTCCTAGTTCCTATCATTATTCACCATTTATTGAGTATTGACAGTGTACTTAACGCGGTACAAAGTACAAGCCACAGTCCCTCTCATATCTAATGTTGTGAAATCACTTAAGAATTGGAATCTATGAAAATTCACTTTCAGGTTAACACCTTTAGGTATTTCAGTTCACAGATAATTTAAATGTGTGTTGTTTCAATAAACTGTAAAGCCAGAATTGTTCGCTTATTTATATGAGAAGGAAACAGCACTAGGTGGCACTGTTTTAAAAGATGATCTTTCTGTTAGAGGCAATTTGTATTTCAGTAAATATTCTGCAAATCTTAGTCTATAAAAACCTAAGTTTCTAACTTAATTTTTTAAAAGACTCCCTTTGCTTTGTTCAGAAAACAATAAATCATTATCATATTAAAAATTTTCAGGGTCACCTATTTGGATGTGTTAGTAATTAAATATTCAACCATAGATTTACAGCTAGGAGGAAACTTAAGAGGACATATTGTACAAATCTCTCATTTTGTAGATACGAAAATTAATTCCCATGAAGGTTGAGTGACTTGCCCAATGTCACATAGTAGCACAGGTTGCATATTAATGCAGCATTTCTATTCAAAGTCATTGCTCTCTACATTCCACCATATTATTTTGATAACTTTGATTGCATCCAATCATCTTACTGATAGTGTGTGTATATAGGAGAATGTGTGTGTGTGCATGTGTGTGTGTGGTGTGTGTGTGTGTGTGTGTGTGTGTGTGTTGGAAAATACATTTCAAATATGCTCCATGAAAGAATCTTTTTTAAGATTTTTAAGTAAAAATTTTTGCCCTGAAGATATTCACAACTTAATATTTTTGACAGCTTTAGTGCCTCACTTGAAGATTTGGTATTCTCAGCATTTATGCTGGAATAGTCAAGCAACAGAAAGAGGTAGAAATGAAGAACAATTATAAAATTTATCTAGATGAAGAGGATTAAGAATCTCAAAGAAATGAAAGAAAATTGGACCAAAAGGATCCTAACATTCGCAGATATTATATGAAACCATAATGTAGTAAGCATCATGGATATGGCTCTCTTCAACAATGAGATGAACCAAATCAATTCCATTTGCTCAATAATGAAGAGAACCAGCTAAACCCAGCAAAAGAACTCTGGGAAATGAGTGTGAACCACAGTATAGCATTTCTACTCCCTCTGTTTTTGTCCACTTGCATTTTTGATTCCTTCTCAGGTTATTTTTACCTTACACCTAAGTCCGATTTTTCTTGTGCAGCAAAATAACTGTATGGATATGTAAACATATATTGTATTTAACATATACTTTAACATATTTAACATGTATGGGTCTACCTGCTATGTAGGGCAGGGGGTGGGGGGAAGGAGGGGAAAAGTTGGAACAGAAGGTTTTGCAAGGGTCAATATACCTTTTTTGTATTACCCATGCATATATCTTGTAAATAAAAAGCTATAATAATAAAAAAGTAATAAAAAATAAAATAAAATGTCTTAATTATGATTTAATCTGTCATAATGTTTCAGTTCATATGAAACAGTTGAGTGCTTAAAAGAGGAAAAACAGTATTTTAAATGAAAATACATTGAATTAATCAAATTTTTAAAAGTAGTAAGCATCATAATTATTTAATAATTAAAAATTGATTAATATAAAAGATCAAGAAGCAATCAAGTTGTGCAGTTTAGTATTTATTAAAGTCAAAGTTATTAAAGTCACTACTGAGGGGGAGTTACTGATTTCAAAATAACTGAGAAAACTAGACAGCAGTTTTTGAAGAATTAGGTTTAGAGGAACATCTTATACTGTTATACTCTAATAAGCTCCAGATGGATCACATCACTTACAAAAATACAAAGTGTAGAAAAGAATGTAATATGACATAATTATGACTAGGAGAATTCTTAACTAGATAAGGTATAGAGATAATCATAAAAGATAAAACAGATATATGACATAAAATTTAAAAGATTTTGTATGTACAAAACAAATGCAGTTAAAACAAGAAAAAAGTTAACACTTGTGATAAAATTTTCTCACATCAAATAACTTTCATAAAGGGCTGATATCCAAGATGCCTAGCAAATTTATATATATATATATATATATATATATATATATATATATGTGTGTGTGTGTGCATATATATGCAATTCATAAGAACAACAATCATTCCTGAATTGATGAGGCATAAGGATATTAATAAGCACGTTCCAAAATAAGAAATATAAGCTAATAACAACTCTGCAGAAGAATGTTCCACATCACTAACAAGAGAAATATATGTGGAAAAAAGTCAGCAATTTCACTTTAAGAGTCCATAAATTGTCAAAGAAGACAAAAGGTAAAAATCATAAATACTAGAGGGATTGAAGAAAGATAGAAAGAATAATATACTTTTGATGGAGCTATAAATTGGTCCCATTACTCTGGAAAACCATTTGTAACTATGTGATAAAATGCAATTAACTATATAAAACATTTGACCTAGAAATACCACTACGTATATATTCCCAAAGGGGTCAAAGACTAATGAAAATGTTCCATATATAGAAAAATATTTGGAGTAAATAAAAGAAGCAAACCAATCAACTGGGGAATGACTAAATGCATTTTGATACATAAATATAATGGAATATTATTGTACCATAGAAAACAAGAAATATGGAGAATTCAGAGAGCCAGGAAGACCTATGTGAACTGATACACAACAAAGTAAACTCCATCATGAGAACAATATTGCCCAACAACTATATTGCAAAGGAAATGAGATTGATATATGTCAAAACTCAGACCAATTTAATGCTTTATTTGACTCTGGAGGACAGAGGGTAAAATATACCCATTTTCTTATGACAGGGAGGTGGTATGACAAATAAGATGACAAATAAGATATTTTGTCAGATGTTGTGAATGTGTTTTATTTAAATATACTTCATTTTTATACTTTTTAAAAGGGTTTTCTTTTTAACAGTGGAGGGAAGTGTCATGGTGAAATAATAGTGATGTCAATAATTAATAAAATTTCTTTTAAAAGAATCAACTGAAAAATATGGATAATATGAGATCCCACTTTTTCTGTTGCTTCTTGTGAAGAAGTTTGGTATAATGAAAAGAGCACTGACTTTAAGCAGAGGTCCTGGTATTAAACTCATATATAAGTGGAATTGGACTAAATGTCTTTTAAAGTCTCTTCCCCCTATAGATTTGTAATACTTAAAGACTAGAAAAAAATTGATTTTATAGAGCAAACTTCCACCTGAAAGATTCCTTTTCCACAAAATATATTTCTATACATTTGTGCAGCAAGGAATAAGCCAATGAATCCAATCCAATGAGCATGTCTACACTGTTTGACTGAATCCCTTCACTGATTTTGATACATGTGCAAACATTCAGTAACTGGTTTCAGTCCTTTGATTACATGGTGAAAATGATTCTATTTGATTGGCTATATAACCAGAAGGGAGGTATATTCAAAAGTCACTAGTTAGCCCGATCTCATCCCTTGGTCTGGTTTCTTTGTCTAGTGGATTCAAGTGAAGAGACACAGACTAACCTCAATGGCTAAAGATGCTTCAGGCCTCAGGCAACTGCCAGGTAGCACATAAGTATATGATTATTGTTTCTGTTGTAGTTGCACCTATTCCTTTTACTTTTAGAAGAGGGATCACATGATTATGTTTTTGTGAGTTTTGAAAGATTAGGAGAACTTGCTATTAGGAGATCTAGGAGCTAAGTCAATGTTAGATTTTGTGGCCAGCCAGACCAGCAGTGAGGTTCTGAGAAATTACTCTTAGGACCTAGTACAGTGGTGGCTGAGAAGCAAACTCTTCCAGCAGCTATTAATTTGGAAATAAACTTGATGGGGAAAAATGCTATGTAGAAAATGGGTTGTCTTAATCCCAGTCTTCACAGGGACTAAGGTGGTATGGGAAGAATGTGTCCTCTTGAGTAAAAAGCTCATGAGCCCCCAGTGGTATGCTTGTCTCATCTTCCCCTCCAACCTCCAATGATAATCAATTAATATCAATTAGTCACTAAAATATAACTAGCTTTTAGAATGTGGTATTTTTAACAGGATAAATTAAGAATAGTTGCTACATCTCTCTACTCCCAAGAGGCTATAATCACTTTCCTATAGATATGAAATTTAAGGAAAACTAGGCTCAAACTTAGATGACATGTGACAAGGAAATAGTTCACAGCTATCAGCAGTCCCTTTTTTGGAGTCTTCAAATATTTCCCATATGAGTGGTGGTTCCTTGGAGAATCCCCAAGCTGTAATTCCTCAGTGCATCTAATTGGTCTTTCTTTCCTGGTATAGATACTATCAATAGTCATATCTGTTCCTAAGCTGCTGCTAAGACACTAATGAGAAGTTCATATCCTTCAGTCCTCAGAAGTTCATAAAGCCATATTGTGATTAAGGAGAGGAGGGGAAACAAGCTATATTCCCCCTTCCACCCAAAGCAGTTCCCCAACAGGGACTTAAATGGAACATTTTTCTTCCCTAATTTGCCAGACACCTGAATTCTGATTTCTGAACAAAGCTGTTGTATAGAAGACTCAGAGGGTAGACTCAATAGAGATAGTCATACCTACATACTTTAAATGTAGTGGGGTGACTGACTCATTTGACCTAATTCTTCCCTCTCCCCAAACCCAATTCTCTTACATTCTTTTTTTGGTGTCTTCTTCATTTGGTACCAGTTATTAGGATCTATTAATCTCCCTAGAGTTCATACATGTACACAAAGGCCTCTCTCAAGGTTTATGTGCATTTTGACATCTCTTTTACTGCTCATGCCTTTTCTTTTTCTTTCTTATCTTTCCCAAATATCTCTCTTCTCTCTGTATCTTCTGTTTTTGTATCTCTCTTCCTCAGTCTTCATATGACATCATCTCCTCAATGCCTCCTCAACATGAATGCATAAAATTTTTTCTGCTTTAGAGTCCATGTTAATGAAAAGGTTTTGTCTGCCTTTTAAAGACCAAGTTCATGTCTCTAAATACTGCAAACTTAAGTCAATATCAAAACAAAGACCTTACCAGCTGGTATAATAGAACTCAAGAAAAGGAAAACTCATGCAACTTTTAGGGAATGCACAACTGGTATAAGAAATGATAGAGAAGAGGGAAGGAATGAGGCAAAATATTTTACAGAAGTAAAACCTCTGATTCATTGAGCTATTAGTATATGACACAAGCCTGGGTGTTGGAGTTCTCTTTTCCAGCAAGTATGGAGGGAAAAGAATTTTACAGTGACCTACATAGGATGTATGATATTTGTCATTCTGCCATGGCCAATTAGCACCTCCCTAAGCCTGAAGTACATGCTGTCTCTTTTCCGGAAGAAAAGGTAAATGTTTAGAAGGATACTTCTTTACTTTCCAGATTATCTTCATTGAAAGATTGGAAGTAGTTTTTCAATATTTAAGAAAAAAAAGAACAAAAGATTTTGGAAAAACAGAAGGAAAAAGATGTCAAGAAGATAGAGGTCGGAAGAAAGGGATACAGAGAAGAAATGTAAAGTGAAAAAATGTTGAACACTTGGAATTAAATAATAGGAATGAAGCTTTTCCCAATGAGAGCTCTAAGAAGGAAATGATTGCTTATCCTCTAAGGAATAAAGACATCAATTCATAGATTTTGTCAGGTGGGAGATATCCACTAAGAATCAGAGGAAGAAGTAGGTTTAGTGGTTGTTGGTAAGTTTTAGTCGAGGCAGTTATTTATTGATCTAACTATAAAATTCTTTAGGTTTCCTGGTACACATATCTCAGACATAATGGAACATCACTTGTCAAACCTGACAATCACTACCATTCTCATGTTTCACTTGGGAACAAATAATATTTCCATGAAGAGCACTTAAGCACCACTAAGGATTATGAAGTATTAGCAAAGGAAACTTTTAGCTATCATTCTTTCCCACCATCCTGTCCTCCTCACTACTAAAATACACAATCTTTTCCTCTATATGTTAAGTATCCTTTTAACCTTTCCTCCATAATATTATTTCAAGACTTTCTCCATCCTGGTTATCCTATACTGGTTGCTCTCATGTTTATTAATGTCCTTTATCAATATCCCTAATGTTGAAGAGGTATTCCACATCCTTATTTCCATTATTACATAGCCTCTTTCTTCTTTCTAGCTGCACCTTCAATTTGGGAACTTCAAAATGTCAGAAAATTTGGATATTTTTGAGAGTGCTTGTATCAGAAACCAAAGACATACTAGACACATTGAGGAAAGGTAGTTTCAGCATTCTAAAAGGAACCCGGAAGACATTTACATCATACCTAAGGAGAACCTAAGGGTTCCAACTGAGGGGAGAAAAGAATTTCCAGAAAAAAGGAATAGCTGTGCTCTAAGCTTGAACTCATTTTCCCTGAATTTTCTATGTACTTGTAGTAGAATATGCCTCCAGACTAAAAGGGAGGCTATTTCTTGATCTACTACATTTGTAAAAACTAAATCTGACCAATTAACTAATATCAAGTTAAAATGAATGGAAGAAGCAAGTTCAATCAAGTCAAAAAGTATTTTATTCAGTACTTAGCATATGTCAGACACAGTGTTAAGCACTAGAAATACAAATTTAAGCAGAAACAGTTCTTGCCTTCTAGAAGCTTATATTTTAATAAGGAAAAGCACTACATTAAAAGGAAGCTGAAAGGGGAGAGGGAAGAAGAGAAAGTTGAGCTAAGTCCAGAGTTCAGCTAAGAGAAGAATGAGACTTGGCTGGCCTGGGTATCCTCCTTGGGAGAGATGCTGCCAAAAAAGACAATCTCATTACTATCATGAAGGAAAGGTCACTTCCTTGGGTTCTCATGTGTAAACCCTTTCTAGAAACTCATCTTATAATTTTACACAATTAACATAATACTTTAAGCAAATTCTAATAATAACATAATATAGAAAAACATAAAAAATTCTGTAGTAGGTGAGAAATTTCTGTTCAAAGAATTAGCTAAGATACAGGATTAATGAATTTTCCTGTATTTTAATAGTTAAGTAGTTTAGTCCTACAAAGTCTTAGTGGTTTCTTTTCAGATTTTATTTTTAAAAAGAAAGATTGTAGACTGTATCTTGGCACTGTTAAAACTGATCCTGGCATCTTCTATAAATTTATGCCGAGTGTTTTATTTCCATGTAGCTGCCATTCTGTGCTCTCTCAGTTAAATGATATTTCTATTGCTGTCTGAGAATGCTTTCAAAACAAGGGAGAAATCAGAGAGCATAGTAATCTCCTCTCCTCTTGACCCTCCATATCTTGACCTTGCTCTACATACTTTTGACTAGAGAGTCTGGATGGTTAGACTATAAATAATTCAAACATAAGTGATCATCTTGATAATGGAAAGTTCAGCATGGAAAATGAAGTTAGCAGCATCCCTCATTGTTCAGGATAAGAATATGTGTTTGGTAATTTAATGAGAGGTGACTAGGTGACATATCCAAAGATTGGAGTTGCAGTATATTGTTTATTAAAAACCTAATTAATTGATATAAATGTGCTATACTAAATGGATTAAATAAAAGACACTATGATAACCACACTTGTTTGTGATAGAAGGCATACACACACACACACACACACACACACACACACACACACACACACACGATGATTAAATAATAAATATAGCCAGGACTAGGAAAATATTTATCTGGGGCAAAAAGCAACTTAATAGGAAAGGGGATGGGGGGATAGAAGACAATGCAACTCCAGGTTCAGTTACCATTACCAGGAGAAAGGGTGGTCCAATCCTTATTAAGAGAGATTTTGAAAGAGAAGATGGGTTCTGGAAGAAGAACATCATGGCACTAGGCTCTTAGGGTACCCATCTTGGGGGCTTTTGTGTCATTCAGAGACAAAGTCTGGGGAGAGAGCTGATGTTTCATCTCCAGATCTCAGTATCCTGAGGCAAAGCTCATTACTTATGGCTTTGATAGCACAATTCACAGTCATCCCACTGCTGCATTTAACTTTTGAGTGCACATGGACCCACAGAATAGTCTCACTTTTGAAAAGTTGGTGCCTCAATTCAACCTTCTCATTTTACAGATGAGGAAATGGAAGCCTAGAGAATTGATGTGACATAAGTAGTGACAGAGTCAGGTCAAAACTCAAGTCTTTAGACTCCAAATTTGTCATGTTTCTCATTGAACAATGTACTCTCTCTCATGTTCTGATTCTTAACTGCGGATCAAGAGTAAGAAGATGGAGGACATCCTGGCAGTGTTATAACCTCTGTGATCTTGTATAAGTCATTTCACTTCTCCAGGTCTGTTTCCTCATCTGAAAAATTAAAGAGTTACCCTTTATAACCTTCTAGTTCCAATTCTATTATTCTACCACCTCGTTGTAACAGAAAAATGCAGCTGGATGAATCCAGTAAACTGAAATCATAAGATTAGAAATGAAATGTCAATCTCATCTACTATAACCTCCTGACAAAGAGATTAAGTGAGTTATTATTTGAATCCAGATCCTAACTCCAAATTTAATAGTCCTTCTATTGTCACTACTCCCTTTTTCTCTAGATGGTTTTATTTGTGTGTCTCTCTGTGTTATCCTATCCTATGTGTGTCCTTAGAGAAAGTCTAATGCTAGGCTACAAGTAATCTTGATTCTTAGATATAGACTGCATCAAAGGGATATTACAAGTCAATAAAATCAGCATCTTTTTATTTTTTATAGTATTTTATATTTGCAAATACATGCAAAGATAATTTTCAACATTCACCTTTGCAAAACCATGTGTTTCAAATTTTTCTCCTCTCCCCCCAACAGCAAGAAATTCCATATGTTAAATATGTACAATTTTCTAAACATATCTCCATATGTGTCATGCTGCAGAAGAAAAATCAGGTCAAAAAGGGAAAAGAAACCATGAGAAAAAAAAAACACAAGCAAACAACCACCATCACCACCACCAACAAGGAGACAATACTATGCTTTGATCCACATTCAGTCTCCATAGTTCTCTTTCTGGATGCAGAAGGCATTTTCCTTCCCAAGAAGATTGGCTTGAATCACCTCATTATTAAAAAGAGCCAAGTCCATTATAGTTGATTATCACAAAATCTTGTTGTTTTTGTGTACAATGTTCTCGTGGTTCTGCTCACTTAGTATCAGTTTATGTAAGTCCTCAGTCTTTTCTGAAATCAGCCTGCTCATCATTTTTTATAGAATATCATTCCATTACATTGATATACCATAACTTATTCAGCCATTCCCCAACTGATGGGCATCCATTCTATTTCCAGTTCCTTACCATTACAAAAAAAGTTTTTTACAAACATTTTTGCACGTGTGTCATTTTCCCTTTTTCATGATCTCTTTGGTGTACAGACCTAGTAAAGACACTGCTGGATCAAGAGGAATGTACAATTTTATAGTCCTGTGGCTATAAAGTATTCCCCAGAATGGTTGAATCATTTTACAACTCTACCCAACAATGCATTAGTGTCTGAGTTTTCCCATATCTCCTCCAACATTTATCATTATCTTTTTCTGTTATCTTAGTAAATCTGAAAGGTGTGAAGTGATATCTTAGAGTTATCTCAATTTATATTTCTCTAATCAACAGTGATTTAGAGCATTTTTTCATATGACTAGAAATGACTTTAATTTTTTCTTCTGAAAATTGTCTGTTTATGTCCTTTAACCATTTATCAATCAGGAGTAGCCTGTATTCATATAAATGTAAGACAGTTCTTTATATATTTTAGAAATGAGGGCTTTATCAGAAATATTGGCTGTAAAAAATTTCCCCCAACTTCACAGCAGCATCTTTAACAACTTCTGAATTCTTATCTATTCTCTCAGACTTGCCTATGTCACAGATTGATGGATCCCCTGGTAGCACCCTTATAGGAACCTGATATCTAGGATTTGATTTACTTAATCTGTGTATTGAAATTATATCATGGGTTGCTCTCAACTTCTAGGTTCTTATTCCTTGACTATTTTGATATCTGAGATTTGACTCAGCTGACTTTACTAACCTGATTCTTAATTTTGTTTATGATCTTGGTAAACTACTCTGTCCTTATATCCTGCTATAATCTAGTGACTTTTAAAGTTTCTTACTCTTGGTCAAGATTATAAATACTGATTCCTAATGCATCTTGATCTGTTGGCTCACATAAAGGTGCTTTGTATTGGTCTCTGAGAATTTTTTGCTTTTCTCCTTGTACCTTTTTTTATAGCCTTATCTTACTATTTCCATATCTTGGTATACCCTATTATGAAAATATCTTAGTAGCAATAGTTTTTATTAGATCTTAAGCTATTATTATTTTTCCTTTGTTTTCAGAAGATTAATGATATTGCAGGGTAATGTTTTGACTTGTGCATGAATTGGATTTGTGAGGCAGAGGTACAAAAAGTCTTCAGCTTTACTCTTTCTTTCAGAGTCACTGAAGTTCAAGGGCAAGCCAAAAGTCAGGATAACTGGCTATGGTCCAGGATGTGCTGGATGACCTTGGTGTCTTTGGTTTCTGACAAAGTTAATTTTATTTTTTTAACTTTTATTTTATCTAATTATATATGAAAACAGTTTGGGGGGTTATACATGTACATTCATTTTTTAAAAAAACATATTTCCTTATGACTCATGTTGGGAGAAAAAAATCAGAACAAAAGGGAGAAACTACAAGAGGAAAGAAAACAGAAGAAAAAAGTGAACATAACATATGTTGATTTATATTCATTTTCCATAGTTTTCTCTCTGAATGCCGATGGCACTTTCCATCCCAAATTTATTGCAACTGCCTTGGGTCACTGAATTACTGAGAAGAACCAAATCTGTCATATACGACCATCACACAATCTTGCTGTTACTTCGTAGAATGTATTTCTAATTCTGCTTGTTTCACTCAGCATTAGTTTATGTGAATCTTTCCAGGCCTTTCTAAAATAAGCTTATTCATCATTTTAATAGAATATAATATTCCATTCCATTCCAATAATATTCCATTACTTTCATATGCCATAGCTTATTCAGCCATTCCCTCAATGGGCATCTATTCATTTCCCAATTCTTTTCCACCACAAAAAGAACTGCTACAAACATTTTTGCACATGTAGGTCCTTTTCCCCTTCTTTATGATTTCTTTGGGATACTATAGACCTAGTAATAGCACTGGTGGGTCAAAGGGTATTATGCACAGTTTCATAGCCCTTGGGCATAGTTCCAAATTGCACTCTAGAATGGTTGGATCATTTCATAACTCCACCAACAATGCAGTAGTGTCACAATTTTTCCATATCCCCTCCAACATTTAACATTATCTTTTTCCTGTATTTGACCAAGTTCTAAATGTTCCAGTGTCTGCTTCAGCCACCTTCATGACAATTGGAACAAATTGTTCATTTCTGCTTAATTCACTGGGGAAAGTCTTCACATGTTTACCCTTAACTGAATGTGGAGTAGCCTGTGTGCTGAAGTAGTTTAACAGGGTAGGCCACTGTATTTGCTATAATTTCTTGGAGCTACAGGGGAGAGTGGGATGCTAGGTAAACACGAAAGGTAGATGAGCAGCCTTGAAAGCCTTCCTATCAGAGGTGCTAGTCCTCCTTGAATGTCCTATAAATCCCAGGCCTTAACAGTACCATTTTATTCAAAACCACATTAGCTTAGATTATTTGTTTCTTAGGAAGTGATATATATTTTAGTCACTATATTTTAATATTAAGTAACATTCATTTAAAATTTAAAGTTTGTGAAGTGATTTATATACATTATCTCTTTTGATTCTTATAATATCTCTGTGAGACAAGTATCAACTATGGATATTTTCCCTTCTTACAGATGAGACACTCAGAGATTAAATAACTTTCCTATGGACATATAACTAGTCAGTAGTTATAACTGACTTGAAGTCCAGTGCTTATGACTAAGAGAGACTTTCAGAGACCATATAATTTAAATGTCTTCTCCAAATAGGTTTATCCCATAACAAAGGTTTGACAATTAGACATTTGCCTGGTTATCTATTGTATAACCTGAGATTTTTGTACTTTCTGTCCCTTTATATGGTGGCCAGAAAATAGTCTAATTTCCCCAGTAAATTCTGCTTAATGAGCTGGTATTGTGAAAAATTGGCCCTTGCCTTGTAGAAGCAATCCAATTTGGCTCTAAATGATCCAGAACTGATAGTGCTATTAATTCTTACCTAACAAAGGCTGATAAGAATGGACTTGCCTAGTATCTTGAAAATCTAATCAAAAGAACTTTAAAATAAGAGATGGAAATATAATAGTAGATGCTAAAAAGAGAAGGAACAATTAAAGAATAGGAAATAAAATGCCTACAATATCACTAGACACAAAATCCAAGAAAAGAACTTATAATCTCAAGTGTCTATATGCAAAGATAGAGAGCAAATGAGACCAAATGCTCAAAGTCTATATGAGATGAACTATAAGCCCTTAGCAAGGAAGTAAATTGATGAGTAAAATTGATAAGGTAAGACTCAAGAATTGCATGTAGTTCTAATGGGTTTATCTTATTCCAATGAAAAAAGACAGATAAAAGGAAGGGTAGAATAACACCATATGTTAGAAAAAACTCATGTGAAGAAATGCAGCAATTAGAGTGGGAAATATGAAGGAGAGAAACAGATAAATAGAAGTGATTTTTTCTTTTGTCACAGATCATGGATTTAGTGTTGGAAGGGACTTGAAAGACCATTTCATCCAATTATCTCATTTTACAAATGAGAATGTTAAGAGAGGTTAAGTGATTTGCCTTTTCCCAGTGGTAAATTGTTGTTGTTGCTTGTCCTTTGTTTTCAATGAGGAACAATGACATCATGGGGCAATGTCTTGACTCATGAATTAATTGGATTTAAGTGTGGCAGAATTGCACTAAGTCATCAGCATCACTCTCTTTCCCAGAATCATCAAAATCCAGTGACAAGACAAAAGGCAGGTTGATTGACAATGAGCTTGGGATGCAGCAAATGACTTTGGTATAATCAACAGCTGATCAAGTTCTAAGTGCTTCAAGGTGCCTGCTTTAGCTCCTGGCTCCTGGAACAAACTGTTCTCATCCACTCATTCTTCATTGAAGAAGTTTTCACATGCTTAGAATAGATATCTTTCTAAATCATGAATGGGTTCAGGCCTGTCAGTTACCCTCAACATGGTTTAGCCTATATACAAACGTGATTTAACAAGATGTGACATTGTGCATAACATAGCTTCTTGGAGCCACAAGTGAGAGTTGGGTGACAGGTGGATACTAAAGCTGAATTAGTAACTCTAAAAAAGGAGTCAACAAGCCCTCACAACAGAGGTGCTACTCTTCCCTGAACATCCCATAGGTTTTTGACCTGAATGATCCAGAAGAACTATATTGAAAGAACTGGTGAATGTGATTGTTGTGTCACTATCAATATTTTTGAAAGACAATAAAGAATAAGATATTTACAATAATAATAAGAAATGTTGCCCATTTTTAAGATAAAAAAGATAATCTTTAAACTATTGGAAAATGAGTTTTACTTTAATTTTGGGGGAATAACAAAATCATTAAATAGATGATAAGTAAATATCTAGAAATGAAAATGAGATTTACAAAGAGTTTGGACTTGAATTTATTAAGAATAGATCATACCATAAAAATAGATCATTTTGCAGGTTGCTAAAATGATAGGGTAAGGAAAAGATATGATTATACTTTTCCTAGATTTTATTAAAACATCGGATAAAGTATCTTATATTAACATCATGGAAAAGTCAGGTATGGTTGAGGAAGTAATATAGTTAGATGGATTTGGAATGAGTTGAATGCCATTACTCCAAGGTTAGTTATTAATGGTTCAATGTCAAGTTGGCAAGAATTCTCCAATAAACTGCCACAGAAATTTGAAATTAACTTGAAACATTTGACAACATGTTAATAATTCAGACAAAGGTATGGATAGAGTGATTGCCAAATTTGCAGATGACAAAAATTTTTTAGTGGGATAGCTTACACCCTGGATAACAGAATAAAATCCAAAAAAAGATTTTTTGGCAAATTAGATACTTGGAGTGAATCTAAGAAGGTGATAATGAATAGGACTGAATGTAAAGTTTTATACAGGGATGGGAGCAGCGAGACAGTACAATGGATGACGTGCCATGCCTGGAATCAGGAAAACTCAGCTTACTGAGTTCAAATCTGACCTCGGACACTGCCTAGCTATGTGATTTTAGGTATGTCCCTTAATCCTGTTTGTCTCAGTTTCCTCACATGTAAAACGACCTGGAGAAGGAAATATGACAAACCTCCTTTGCCAAGAAAACCCCAAAGGGGAACATAAAGAGTCAGATAGACTGAAAAATGATTGAACAACACATTTGGTATAAAAAAATCAACTACACAATACATAATAGAAGAGACTTGGTTAGACAATTTTTTTTTCTAGAAAAATAATTGAGGATTTTAGCTGACTATAAGAAGACTAAATTTAATATAAATTACTAGTATAGTGTGGCAGCCAAAAAAAAAAAAAAAAAAAAAAAGCAAATGCAATATTGAGCTTCATTCAGAGAGGTATAGTTTTCAGGGAAAAGATGGTAAAAGTGCTTTTGTATTCTTTCCTGGTCAGACCTTGTTTGGAGTGCTTTATTCATTTGAGCAACATAGTTTAGGAAAGGCATTGATAAACTGTATTATATCTAGAGGGAAATAACCAGGAGGTTGAAGAACTCCAATTTCATGTCATATGAAAATCAATTGGGAGAATTAGAGATGTTTCATCTGCAGAAGAGAAGACTCAAGGGAAATATGATAATTATTTTCAAGTTTTTCAAGGGCTGCAATATGGAAGGGGTATTACACTCATTCTGTTTGGTCCTAGAAGCACAAATCCAAAAGCTATGACTTTGTAAAAAAGAAAATGGAGAAGAAATATAAGAAAGCTTCCTAAGAATTAGAGATATCCAAAAGTACAATCAAATACCTTGGAAGGTATCTTCTGGTACCTTCTGAACTGAGGAAGGGAATTTCCCCTAATTGAAAGTCTTCAGAGATTGGATTACTATTTGTTGGGGATTACATAGAGAATTTCTTTTGAGTTATGGGTTATACTAGATAGCCTCTGATATCCCTTCTAACAGTAAATTTTATGCATGTGATTTTGTCCTTCTTTAATAAAGAATTATCACTAGCTTAATTATATTATGTAACATACAATATTTTATGATACAGAATTAATAAGGTGAAGAGGAGGGTGGGAAGTGGAAGCGGAATTTAGGGTTAGGGTTATGTATAAAGTATATATTTATATTAAAAACTCAAATTGTCTCACATTTTAAAAATAGTTTGCAATTCAACCCAATCTGTATGGATGAAAAGTCTATTATGTGTGGAGTACTGTGGTAGATGTGGGGAGAAATAAAAAATTTAATTAAAACATGATTTCCTATGAGTATGAGGATATGTTATATTTGCAGACAACTATAGTACAAAATAATTCATGATAGATGAGTGGAGAGGTACAAAGCAAGATATTAAGAATGAGGTCTCATTTGAGGGGGTGACAAGAATAAGGAAAGACTTTGTGAAAGAATTAGTATCTGAGTTAAACTTTAACAAATTGATATGGATTCTACAGGTGAAAAATATTTCAGAAATAATATGGAGATTATCTAATCCAATGACTTCATCTTGCAGATGAAGAAACAATCCACTACATTTCACCATAGCAAATTAGCAGCAAACTAAAAGATTGATAATTATATTCAATGATCTTTTCATTTTTTAAAGATAAGAAAAATCAATAATATGGATTAATTGTCTTGCTATCAGAGAGGGCAAGAGTGTTTTTGGACAAGAATCAAGAATGGCTAGTTTCAATTCTAAACTGGAATGTGTTCTCGCTTGGTCTGCTTAATTCTTTGCTGTGCCAACTGAGATGTAGGGTTTTTTTTTTCCTCTATAAAATGGCATTTGACATTACTAAAACAAATTTTCCCTTTTGCTCTACCTAAGGTTATGATAATTTTATAACCATTTACAAAGCCTGTTAGGATCACTTGAGATTAGAGAATTTATAGCAGAGTTCAGAGAATTCTCAAAGGCTTTATCACTTAGGAGTGAGAGAAGACTTCATTTCAGGTTTACAAAGTTATAGGAAGAAAGGCTTTTGACAAAGCTATTGAACCTGTGCAGATAAATGACTGAAAGGAAACTCAAGAGTAAGCTCAAAAATGTTTCTAAAATGGGACACTTTTTACTTGGTGGAATGCAGTAGGAGATGGGGGGAAAATCCCTCCTGTCCTGTAGTTTGATAAAATATTACATTTTTTTTCACTGAAAGAAATAAAACCAGGGCTAGCTTTGATGAAAAAATGAATTCTTTATAGCAGGGTTGGCACATAGATTCATTATGAAGTGAAAAATGTAACCAAATTATAAAAATATAATTTGAGTTATCTTTTGAATTAATCAAATTCTATTTTAGAGCATCACGCTATGCTAAACATTCTGTTTACAAGAATGTAATGTATTTTTCTTCTATGAAGTCTTTGCTTTTTTAACTTAGAAAATAGCTTTTTACATTTTAAGATATTATGCTTTTGTATTATTGAAAAATTACATAAAGCTTTTTAATCTTTATTAATGATGAACCTGTGATCCAAAATCAAAGACATCAAGGGAATCCTTTTTCAGCCAGTGATAATGATAGCTAGAATTTATGCCATTAAAGTTTGCAAAGTGTATTACATGTGATCTCATTTGATCCTCACAATAATATTGTGAGGTAGGTATAATATGTCCCCATTTAATAGATGAGGAAATTGAGGCTGAGAAATGTTCAATGATTTGCCTAGGGTCATACACCTAGTACACATCCAATCCATGATTTGAATTTAGGTTTTCCTGATTCCAAGTTCTACATTATAACCATTGTATCACCTAGGTACCCCCAAAATCAGAATTAATAGTAAGCCAGTTATTCACAAGCCATGAGTTTTTGATGGGTCTCTCTTATCTGTATTGATATTCCTTCCATTGGTAGAGATCACAACCCATCTCTTTCTTCACATTCTACTTGCCTCTGATACATATTCACAAATCCTCCATGGACTACAGAAGGCTTCCTTCTCAATCTTTTAAAAATATCCAGGGAAGCACTCACTCTATCTGTTTTCTCTCTTCCTAGCTACAGGACCAACACATCATTTTCTGATCATATATTCCCTGAATGAATTTTTTTGTCACTTCTTGCTTTGTAAATCATCATTGATAATATGCCATAATCTACTTAGTTGGACCACATGTCTTTTCATTGCTAATTAATCTATATCAACTAATAACTGTGGAGGAAAGTGGGAGAGGGGGTCATGAGCTAGAGCATTAGGGCTAACTCATCAATAAGTAGGAGTTGGAATGTTTATAATTTATATTTTTTGAAAACCATGAATATTACACAATTTTTAGACATATATCAGTTCTAGAAAGTTAGGTTTAAGAAACAATAGGTCTTTTTTGTGTCAGAAAGAAGCTTAGGATTATTAAAAAAGTACCATCCAATTTTCCAAGTGCAAACCAACCCACTCTAATTTATTTACTTCTTTCTGGGTCTTTGTTATTTTATTGCAATATCAGCCCAAGATAAATATACTGGTGATCAACTTAATGGACTTTCCTTTCAACTGTATATCATAATACAAACAATAAGCTTTCTTTATTTGCTTCTTGTGTGTGTGTGTGTGTGTATGTGTGCGCATGTGTGTGTGTGTGTGCATTCACATCTTGTTGGAGCTAAACTCTTAAATGGTTGTGGATATCATTTAAGGATATCTGTTTTATTATGGAGCATATACTTATACAATAAGTATAAGTTCATTGTTAAGCAGGAAAATTTGAAGGATCTCATCATTTATAGGAGATTCTTTGTTTGTTTGACCTCTGGACTGGAAGTCTTTTATGACAGTGGCAAACATAAGGAAAGGGGGGGGAGAGGAAAGATAACAAACATTTATTTAGCACCTACTATGTACTAAGCACTATCATAAGCACTTTACAAATATTATCCTATTTGATCCTCACAACAGCCCAGTGAAGGAGGTGCTATTATTGTTCCCATTTTATAATTCAGGAAACTAAGGCTGACAGAGGTTAAATGACTTGCCTAGAGTCACCCAACTACAGAGTTTGAGCTCATATTTAAATTCAGGACTTTTTTACTGCAGGTACACTATCCACTGTACCTCCTAGACGCCTTTGATAAGTATACCTTTTCCCCTGTTTTATGCCTTGATATTGACAATAAAACAATTATCAAAAATATCTCTAGTGTTCCATCCTTCAAGGAATCCATATAATTTTAACATAAGCACAGTCATTTTGTTGGAAGAGTACCTTAAAGGCAGCATTTTGTTCTACTGATTTAAATGTATTTTTATATAGTGACTTTGGAGTGACTATCTCAACTCCTGCTCTCACTGATGAGTTGTGTCCCAAGAACATGGCTACTATATTATGCCTATATACTTTTGAGCTCTAGCGTTAGGCCTAAGAGGTTAGGATTTCTTTCTAATGTTCTGGCTGATTACTCCCTCCCCTGCTGTCCTTCACGGTTGTTAGTAAATATAGATTAATTATCAGTGAGATTTAACTAGTTTTTATAAAGAGATATTATACTGAGATGGTTTAGTGAAAATAATTGTTACAAAACATCCTCTCAAAAGTCTGTGACACATTCTCCCATCAATACATACAAAGTCCAGGGTAAAGTGGATTCAAACTTAGAGAGCACAGGTAGTAAAGACAACTCATGGTTCCTGGAAATCTCAGGAAGTTCCCCTTAGGTAAAATAAGTTTTTCTTCTTCCAAGTTTTTTGTAGAATTTGAATCTTTGTCAAGTATAACCTTGACTCCCATTGTAGATGCTGTTATTGGGGACTATATAGAATGGGAAGTTCAAAATCTTTGTGACACTTTGAAGCTCACAAAAGTATTTTTCCACTAAGAGAAGGGAGAAGACCAAGGCTAAGACTCTTCCCCCCCACCCCCATCCCCCAAAGTGGTTCCTTTTCAGGGCTTTTACTAGAACACTACCTCTTGGATTGCTGTTTTCTTGAGCTCCCCAGTGGTTTATATATACTACGAAGGCAAGACCAAATTTCTATCTGGTTTAAGCCAAAGAATTATTCCAAGTACTATGTAGTTCAAGACAACCTAAACAGATTTCCTGTCACACCATATGATAGATTCCTGTCATAGAGAGGAGTCCATACCTAGTAAACAATCAAAATGTGTTCTCACATTAGTAAATATGTCAAGTGTATTTTTACTTGATAACTATGTTAGGACTAAGTGAGATACATTGATTTCAGTTTCAGTCCTATCAATAATCAACACATAAATATAGGCAATTTTGTGCTCTCTGTACCTTATTTCACTATGAATATATGGTTTGCTACAGAATATTTTTAAAAGTTTGCCTGGTCTCTCCTCAAGTATTAATTAAGGATATATATATGTAGTTCATTATAGTTCATTCTTTTACAGATAATATAGAAATGAGAAAATGGCATCTTGGCAATTATCAAAATCCTGCCAACTTTTTTTTGGTCATAATTTTTTTTGGTGTTTTTTAAAATTTTTAATGGTAATGCTAACTGTGTGATTTTTTAAATTTAAAATCTTCTTATCGTTTCAATAATTTGAGAAAGAGTTACTTGTCACCCTTAAAATTGTCACCTCCATTGAGGATTTCCTATGTGTATGTTTGATTTGGTACAGTTGTTCTTCCTATCTTTATCTTCTTTAGTGTAATTTCTACTTTCTCATAAAGCACAGTGGGAACCAAAAGTTGAAGAGAAGTAGTTCCCCTGTTACTGAAGAATAAAACATTTTGTTTTATAAACTTTGACAGATCTGCTCCCTTTTTTTTGCTTCCAGTTTTATCATTAAATGCTCTTGGGGTGATCTGACCTAATTCAGTCTCACCCAAATTTTCTGTAGATTTTTTTTAACCTTCACTACTTTTTTACGGTTTCATTAGGAGATCTTGCTTGAAATCTTCTACCATACCATTCCATAAGAAATTCAGGTTGTCCTTGGCTGCCTTATTGCTTACTTGACAAGGAAATTATTTTCTATACTTAAAATATAATCTTTAACCTTTGTTTGTAGCAATTGTTTTATATTTGTTTAATTCCCATAACACATGATGATGATCTATTACAATATATTTTTATTTCTTGTTCTGTTTCCCTTTGGAGAACATCAGTAACTCTTTTGAATAAGTCATGTTGAAGGTGTTATAGATATATACTATATTTTCTTGTTTGGTATTAATGTTGATTTTTGCTCTAAATCAATTGGTTGACATCATCCAAACAGCTGGTTTAAAAACTGCTTCCAATTGGTAACAGGTAATTTCCTGTCCCTTTAAATATACCTAATTTCAGTTTTTGTGATGTTGTTTGGTGTTCACCATGTCCAGCATCTTATACTCTTTTCATAAAGAATATGTTCATGATATATAGGTGTGGGGGTTCTATGTAATCTGTGACCCTTTGCCTTTATTTCTTCAGGAATATATCTCTCCTGAATCATATTTTTAATCACTTTTTTTCCTGTTTTTTTTTTTTTTGTTCCATGAGTTGACATAGCCAAAGAATACATCACTTAATTGTGGCTAACCATCTTGGTTGTGAACCTACTTGTAATTAGTTAGAATGGTCCTTGCACAACATAATCTTTGACCAGATTCAAACTCACAATCTTTCTATGATGATAGCATCTGCCAGAACTTGTGCTCTGCTAACATAGCCTTCAAGAACCAAGGATTACCTTCAAGCTACAATGAAGCTTTAGAGTTTGATGAGGGGGTGGTGGTAATTTGCTATTATAATTACTGTATACTTTTCAGTACTTACGCATATGCAGAAATTATTCTTTTAGTCTGTGATCTGCTTTCCCCTTAATCCCCCCCTCTTTCTTAATTGTTTAAATTTTAATTTTAAAATGTGTTAGCATAAAACGAGATTAGAAGGGAAGAAACAAACTGGGAAAATATTTTTACATCCAAAGGATCTGATAAAGGCCTCATTTCTAAAATATATAGAGAATTGACTCAAAATTATAAGAATTCAAGCCATTCTCCATTTGATAAATGGTCAAAAGATGTGAACAGACAATTTTCAGGTGAAGAAATTAAAACCATTTCTAGTCATATGAAAAGGTGTTCTAAATCACTATTGATCAAAGAAATGCAAATTAAGATAACTCTGAGGTACCACTACATTCTTAAATTGGTTAAGATGACAGGAAAAGGCAATGACAAATGTTAGAGGGGATGTGGGGAAAACTATGACTAATACATTGTTGGTGGAGTTGTGAAGTGATCTAACCATTCTGGAGAGCAATTTAGAACTCTGCTCAAAGCACTATAAAACTGTGCATACCCTTTCATCCAGCAGTGTTTCTACTGGGCTTATATCCCAAAGAGATCTTAAAGGAGGAAAAGGAACTCATATGTGCAAAAATGTTTGTGGCAGCCTTTTTTGAAGTGGCAAGAAACTGGAAACTGAGTGGATGCTCATTAATTGGAGAATGGTTGAATAAATTGTGGTATATGAATGTTATGGAATATTATTGTTGTATAAGAAACAATCAGCAGGATGATTCAAAGTGGCCTGGAGAGATTTACATGAACTGATGCAAAGTGAAATGAGCAGAATCAGGAGATCATTATATATGGCAACAACAAGACTATACGATGATCAATTCTGATGGACATGACTTTTTTCAACAATGGGATGATTTAGATCAGTTCCAATGATCTTGTGATGAAGAGAGCCATCTACACCCAGAGAAAGGACTGTGGGAACTGAGTGTGGAGTACAACATACCATTTTCACTCTTTTTTTGTTGTTGTTTGCTTGTATTTTATTTTACTTCTCATTTTTTCCCTTTTTGATTTGATTTTTCTTGTGCAGCAAAATAATTGTATAAATATGTATGTGTATATTGGATTTAACATGTTTAACAAATATTGGATTATTTGCTATCTAGGGAAGGGGGTGGGGAGAAGGGAGGGATAAATTTGAAAGCAAGGTTTTGCAAGGATTAATATTGAAAAATTATCCATATGTATCTTTTGAAAATTAAAAAGCTTTAATAAAAAAATAAAATGTGTTAGTATATTATAATTGCAATTAGAGACTATTTCTTCCTGTTTCATCCAGGCTGGAAGTATATAGACCTCTCAAAGCCTTATTCATTTACTAATTGTTATAGAAGCTTTTATCTGCTCCATTTTTTTTTACCCTGGGCTAACTCATTCTTTCTTTAACAGACTGATGGGTCCTTACACATATATGTAGACATACATATGTATATAATATCTTTATACATGCATGAACATATTGGATATCACTGATTCTCTATTAGACATTTCAAATGGTGTTTCCTGGAACCATCTCAAAATCGTCATGTCTAGAACAGAACTTAGAAAATTCCCCCCAAAATCTACCCCACTTTTCTTTTTGTTTGTCTAATTGTATAACAATTAGGGTTAAATGACTTGTCCAAGATCACACAGCTAGTAAATGTTAAGTGTCTGAGGCTGAATTTGATTCAAGTCCTCCTGACTCGCAGGCCCATGTTCTATCCACTTATGCCATCTAGATGCCCCTAAATTTCCCCTATTTCTGTTGAAAGCATCACTATTCTTTGAGTCCATCACTTTCCTAAACTGGGCATTATCCTTAACTCTTCCCTGTCCCTCACTTCATATATCTAATTAGCCCCAGAGCTTGCTATTTCTACCTCCATAACATCTTTTATATCAAATCCTTTCGCTCCATTCACATAACTACCCCCTTAATTCAGGTCATACTCCTTTCACCTATCACTTAGACTACTGCAACAGTCTTCTAGTTGGTTCTCTAGTTGGCTTCCCCTGGCTCTTCATTAGGCACATTGTTGCCAAAGTGATTTTCATTAAGTACAAACCATTCTTCTTCCCAATATACTCTAGTGACTTCTTGCTCCCCAATTCAATACAAACTCCTTTGTTTATTTTATGAAGCCTTTCGAATCTTTTCTCCAACCCAGCTTTTCAGCATCATTGAACACCATTACCACTTCTAACTTCAATCCAGCTGAACAGGACTTCTCTCTCATCCTCACAACAGTATGCTAGGTCCCACCTCAATGCCTTTACATTAACTCTCCCTTGCCTTTGATGAACTTCATTCCCAACATGTCCGATCTTCCTTCAATTTTTAGTTGAAGCACCACTTTCAACATTTACCCTTTCTTTCCTGATCCCTTCAACTGCTATTGCTTTCTCTCTCAAAATATGTTACATTTAGTTATTTTGCATTTATTCTGTTTATACTTATGTATGCCCTTGTTCTCATTTGGTTAGAATAGAAATTCTCTATAAAATAGATATCATTTCATCTGTTGTATTTATGTCCTCAATACTTAGCACAGTGCCAGACACATAATAAGTGTTTAATAAATATCTGTTAGCTGATTGATATGTAGGGTGAGTAAGATTGAGGAGTCAGAAATGAGAGTGAAGTTTCAAACTGGGTGACCAAAAGGATGGCTATATGTTTGACAGTAATAAGGAAGATTTAAAAGATTTGGCGGGTGGGAAAGGAAATAGTAAGTTCTGTTTTAGATACACTGAGTTAGTTCAGTCTAGTTAGAGCACAGAGCGCATAATTGGTACCCATAAGCCTAATCTAAAAGTCAGGAAAAGTATGTTAAAAAAAAAACTCTAATTATGCAAAATAAAATGTTTAAGCAGTATCTCCTGAATCTCCTATCTTTCAGGAGAAAAGTCTTTTCCTTTTTATATTTCACCCCATGTTATGTAGATAGGCACATAAATGTGGCACAGTTCTATAAGAATAGTGTCAGAAATATTAAAGCTCAGAAGAAACTGATGTCAAAGGAAGCTGAAGAGAAAACTTTTTGAAAATTTATGTTTTTGTGGGGGATGGAGGGAGGATCAAAAGGACAAAAGACTGTTGTAGGTGGGAGAATAATTGATAACAGAGATAGCAGATTTTCTCAATTTTGATTTTGTTTCTATTTCTTTGCCAAGGAGAATGATTTTTGATCTGGAAAGGACAGAATAAAAATAGATAATAGGAAGTTGATCCCCAAAATGAGCAGGGAGATAATAGAAACTCTAATTGTCCTTGATAAATTCAAGTCACCTGATCCAGTTGAAATGATCTTAAAAGAATGGATACATATGCTTACTGACCTACTGTCAGTGATCTTGGAAAGATAGTGGAGAATATATGCAAAAATATTTATAACATTTTTTTGTAGTTGCAAAGGACTGGAAGGAAAGTGAATGTCACTAATTGATCAAGAACTGAAGAAACTGTAGTAAACTAATATAATGGATTATTATAACATAAATAATAAATAGGAAGGATTCAGAGACATTTGAAAATGTTTAGATAAACTGGTGAGGAATTAAGTAAGTAAAATCAGGAAACAATTTTCATAATGACCACAATAATGTAAAGGAAAACTATATTGAAAGACTTCAGAAATCTAATCAATGTAGTGACCAATCATTACTTTTAAATAACTGAGGATGAAGCATATCACCTGACTCTTGGTAAAGAGGACATTCCTCTAAATTGTAGGGGCAGATATCAATTTTTTTTTTGTTTGTTCATTTTTAGCATTTAATTAATAGACTCTTAATTCTCCAGTTCTATTGTAAGTATTGTTTTCCTAACAAGATTGCAATAAAATTTTCTAATAAAATTTTTTTAAGAGGAGGTTTGGTATCTTTATCTTCCAATTCTTTTTCCTTTAACTTAATAGGTTTTCAATAAATATTTTTTTTTTGTTTCAGAAGCTGAAAACAACTAAGCAGGGTTTTAGTACAAGGGTGGTGCAATGCTCTGTGAAAGATATTGTTTAGCAAAGTTGTTGGTTGGGATTGAGTCCTTCAAATATGACTTCAGAAGGCATTGTAGTAGAATCTTCTTTCAGAAGCCATATACAAGATGAAATGATACCATTCTAGGAAGAAGAAAAACATTCTAGTTTATTTTTTCTTGGATCCAGCCTCTGGGAAAATTTATTCAAAATGGAAGGGTTGAAGATGTAGATCCCTAGCCTTTAGGTCTCTGCTTCCTCAAGGGGCTATATATATGAAATGAAGCATATATTTTCAGGCATGGCCAATGAAATGGTTTGTTTTGTTTATATTTAATTGTTACAAGGAAAGGTCCTTTGTGGGAAAGAGGGAGGAAGAGGGTAGAGTCATTGAGAAATTGTGGTAATGTACTTTTTAAAAAAGCATTGATAAAACACAAAAAAAGACAATAAAGAACAAAAGAGATACCAGGGCAAATGTCCCAGTTTCCAAAAAAGAAAAAGGGGAAATGAATTGAATTTTCAAACTTTAGGAAAGCAAATTTGACTTAATAATTGGCAAAAATCTTCAAACACATAATTAAAGAGATAGTTAATGAGTGTTTGGAAAATGAAAGAGTGAAGACAAAGCACAGTTTTATCAAGAACAGGTTATGACAAATGAACCTTATTTCCTTTTTCAGCAGAGTTATTAAATGGGTAGATTAAGGTAATGTTGTATAAATAGTTTACTTAGATTTTAACAAAACATTTGAAGATATCTCCCATTTTTATAATAAGATGTGGGTTAGATAACAGGATGTGAATGTGTATGTGTATGTAAACACATATAAATATAAACACATGAGTATGTATCCACATAAAAATACTCAATGAATATAGGATGCAAAGAAATATGTATAAATATATACACATATACATACATACATATATATTTGTATGTTTATTTGGACCTCATTGAATGGCAAAACTGAAAGCATAATTGATTAGTCAGTGGCTGGATGTCAATTTGAAAGATTTCTATTGGAATACTTCAGAGATTATTTCCTTGATGTTATATTGGTTAATTTTTTAACCAGGTACAAATAAAGACATAGGATGTCATATTTATTAAATGTGTTAATGGTATATAGTGGGAAGACAGAGTCTGGATTCAAAAAGATCTGAATAGGATAAATTATTGTTTTTAATCTAACATGAAATTTAATAAAAACAATTTAAATAAAATGTTGTGATTGGGTTAAAAATAAATTTCGTACATAAAAGATTTGAGAGGGGATGGTTAAGGGGACAAAGATAGTTATGCATTCAAGTAAGATTTGTTTATAAAAGTTGGGATCTAAGACTATAAACTGGATAGAAGTTGCCAATCTAAATTGGTAGAACTCATAGTTCTATATACCAATAAAATCACAGGTCTTATTCTTAGCCCTAGCTCCCATAGTGCTTATTGTTCTGTTGATTCTGCATTCTTTGGCCTACATCAGTTCTTATAAATCTTCTGATGTTGTAAAATATTTTAAAATAGTCATTTTATAACACAGAACCATACAGAATTTCAGTGTTAGTAGAAACTCCAATGTTCACAAAGTACAACATATATACCTAAAAAAAAAAAAAGATTCTTCTCTACAATAACAAGTAACTTTTAATTATTGTTTAAAGACCTCTAAAGAGAGGACTCACTAATAATTTATTCTTATTCTGTAATTTCAATTGGATTCAACTCTTCATGAATCTACTTGGGGTTTTCTTGGCAAAAATGATGGAATGGTTTGACATTTCTTCCTCCATCTCATTTTACAGTTGAGGAAACTGAGGAAAACAGGATTGGGTGATTTGCCCAGAGTCACACAGATAAGTGTTTGAGGCACTGGGGGGAGGGGGGAGGTGTAATATTCTGGTTAGCTTTCTGGAGGTCTTGGGACCAGCCTTTGTTTCAGCAGAGTAATCACCACGAGTATAGCCAGGGATAAAGTCCAAATTCTTTATTATCTCCTTCACAATCCATCTCCTTGCCTGGGGCTCTGCTGGTTGTCTGGAGGCCCTTCAGACAGGTCATGGTCTCAGTAGGCGAAGCAGGAGAGCTACCACAAGGCTGATGAAGATGGAATGTCTCTCTCTCTCTGAGTCCGAGAGCTTGAGCTCCAGCTTATATACTCTATTACACTTATATCATCACAGTATACTGAGTATAAACCAATTATTATATCACTAGGGAATCATTATTTGTTATAAGATTAACTCAATCATACTGAACTAGAGAACTCACATGCTAACCTAGATAATCACTGTCTTATCAACTCCACTGAGTTAACACCTTGTTTAAATCAATCATACTCAGCCTTAAGTATATTTCTGCCCTTTAGGGGAGAGGGGGGCTCCTAAAAAAAACCTTAAGGTTTTCGTAACTTGCAAAATAGTATAATATAGTACCTAGAAAAACCAATATTGTCTTATTCTGCACTAAGAAATGCCTACCAACTACAATAAGAAGGTATGATCCCTGTGTAACTTTCCCAGTCAGTCATGGAGTATTGTGTTAGTTTTAAAGTATATTCTATTGCTGCTTTGTTTCTTCATTTTAGTCGTTTAACAACCCTCCTCAAGATTTAACAGTTCTTTCTTCCTTAAGAAAAGAAAAGCTGGATTATTTTTCTATAACAAATGATTTCAGAAAAGTCTAATATCTTATATGAACTGATGCTGAGTGAAGTGAGCATTAGAACATTGTACATAGTAATAGCAAGATTATATGATGATCAACTGCTATGGACTTGGCTTTTCTCAGTAATACAGTGATCCAAGACAATTCCAATAGACTTGGGATGCAAAATGTCATCCATATTCAGAGAGACAACTATAGAAACTGTTGGCTTGAAGCTTAATATTTTCATCCTTTTTGTTTGTTTCTTTGTTTTTTCTTTCTCGTGGTTTTTTCCCTTTTGGTCTGTTTCTTGTACAACATGACAAATATGGAAATATGATGAAAAGAATTGTACATGTTTAACCTATATAATATTACTTGCTGCTTTAAGATGGGGGGAATTTTTGAATTTTTTTAGTTTTCAACATTTTCTTTTTTTGAGATTTTGATTTCCACCTAGCTATGTGATCCTGGGCAAGTCATTTAACCCCAACTGCCTCAGTTAAAAAAAAATTTTTTTTGATTTACATTACTTTCTCCCTCCTTCCCTTTAGTCCCTACCTTCCCAAGACAGCATACAATCTGATATAGGTTATACATGTATAATCATATTAAACATGAAATATTTATGAAAAAATCTGATGAGTTCAAATTATTTAAAAAACCAATAGTGAGGAGTAATCCATTTTGAAAATGCCTGGTGAGAACTCAGTTCAGAATTGAGTCTGATAGGAATGGCTTCTTAATATTTGGGGATTTAATGCAGTGGGAAGCATACTTTACTAGGATATAGCTTTGTGCAATATCTTCCTCTGATGGAACCATGTACATACTTCTCAAGGATTGATGATTCATGAAAATACACATCTTTGTATGCTGAAATGTTTATATTTGAATTGATAAATTAAGTTCAAAGTTTTCAAAAAGTCAGATTTTTTTTTGCAAAAAAAAAAAAAAAAAAAAGAATCAATAGTTTCAATGGCAGAGGTACTTTTTTTAAAAGATTCAGTACAAAACTCCTCACCCACGAGCCTCTGTACTTCCTCAAGATTTTGTTATAGGCAAAAAATAAAGATTTATCAAGTAATATCCAGCTTCTGCAGTGAAGAATTTCTCTGAATTTTGGTTTATCAAGTTAAACTTGGAAGTGTATGGAATAGAGAGATAAGGTGAAGAACTCACAGGAATGTATGAATTCTTTTTCTGTATTTTATGTTCATTATTTCTGTGTTTCCCCTATGACCTGTATAATATGTGTAGGCTCATATTTATTTGAGCCTTGGCCAGATAGAAACATATTTACTTAACCTGAGCTGATGACATTTATTGGTGTTTGACATTTATCGATATTTAGTCTACCAGCTGGACCACTATCTGCTTGATTAAGCCTGAAGGCCTAATTTTCTGTTTCCTAGAAATCAGATTTCCCTGAAACCTTCCATTCCAATCTCTCCAAATAGTAACGACCAATTAGATGCCTCCCCCTCCCCTTCTCAATGCTCTCTTACTTGTGATATAATTTCTTGTATAGAAGCTATGTATCTTTATTACTTCTTTAGCCCTCCTACTGAGAACTTTCTCTTTCTTATCTTGCAATGGGACAGATCATCCTCTGGAGGTTTTTAATAAACAACTTTTCTGCCTTCTACTGAGTGATCTCTGAGTAGTCATTTTGGGTAAGGGTCTTCTACATCCCTTACAAAAGGGACTTTATTTTTTTTTATTATAGCTTTTTTATTTACAAGTTATATGCATGGTAATTTTTCAGCATTGACAATTGCAAAACCTTTTGTTCCAACTTTTCCCCTCCTCCCCACCCCCTCCCCCAGATGGCAGGTTGACCAGTGCATGTTAAACATGTTAAAGCATAAGTTAAATACAATATATGTATACATGTCCATACAGTTATTTTGCTGTACAAAAAGAATTGGACTTTGAAATAGTGTACAATTAACCTGTGAAGGAAATCAAAAATGCAGGTGGACAAAAATAGAGGGATTGGGAATTCTATGTAATGGTTCTTAGTCATCTCCCAGAGTTCTTTCACTGGGTGTAACTGATTCAATTCATTCCTGCTCTATTGGAACTGATTTGGTTCATCTCATTGTTGAAGAGGACCATGTCGATCAGAATTGATCATCATATAGTATTGTTGTTGAAGTATACAATGATCTCCTGGTCCTGCTTGTTTCACTCAGTATCAGTTCATGTAAGTCTCTCCAGGCCTTTCTGAAATCATCCTGTTGGTCATTTCTTAATAAACAATAATATTCCATAATATTCATATACCACAATTTATTCAGCCATTCTCCAATTGATGGGCATCCACTCAGTTTTGGAAGGGACTTGAGATGCTATTTAATCCACCTAACTCCACCTAACTTTATTTTTACTGATGTTTAAATTGACTAGGACGTTAAAAATCAGTGGCAAAGCCTAGACGTACACCTTGTGTGCTTTGATTATAAATTCACGGTACTATCCACCGTACCACACTGCTTCCCTTTAGCTGGGCAGTCTTCAAATGACAGAGATGGTGGTTAATATTCAAAGCTTTCACAATTTACTAAGACTTGCAGTTTGTTCTTTGTAGAACCAAGCATTTGGGGTCTGGTGGGTTTAGGCTTTATATTGCCCTCTAGTGACAGGTTCATTGAAATGCTGGACTCCAGGGCTGTCAAAAAACAAAATGGAAAAGTTAAGTTTATAAATTGTCTCTTATTTAAAAAAAAAAAAAAAAAAAGATACCCCCCCCCCCCAACTTTGCCAACTTAGGCCTATGAACTGTATCAGATCAACTGAACACATAGTGCCTGCTCTGTAAAGCACAGTCGTACTACGGGATATATAGAGAATCTTATGATTCTGTCCTCAATGAGCTTGCAAGAAAAAAATGTAGACTGGGAAGGACTAATGATGGCCTTTCCTGATATTAAGAGATATTTCATCTTTTGAAACTGAAGATACTGCCTCAATTACCGCTAAATTGACTCCTTTCAACCTAGGACCAAGTATCTTAGGTCATCAGCGACGTTCTGCCCCTCCTAAACTCTAAAGGGAGAGAATAATAGCCACTTTTGCTTTCACTGGGATTAAGGCTGGAAACCAGAAGACTCATAGATTTCTTCTGTCAGATAAAGAATCCAGGTCGAGGAAGGAATTAGCCTGTAGATAACTCTAGGATAGAGACTAGGAAAGACCCGGTTTAAGAAGTCCCAGGCCCCTCCCCTGCCTTAGAACAGGTTGAGTTGGGGTTTAAAGAAGCCGCGGCCCACGCTGCACTAGAGTCCGTGGAGTGAGAGGGACATAAATTCATAAATTCAGCCACTTCTCCCTTCCTATACGACCCCTCCCCCGTTCCGAGATCCTCAGAGGCAAGTGCTGCTGTCTGTGAGCTCCCCTTCCCGAGGGTCAGAAGTGGGTGGAAGTGGTGTCCAGGCCAGGAGGAGTCAGAGAAGGAAAAAAGGAGTGGGACACACACACACACACACACACACACACACACACACACACACACACGACATAGAGAGTGGGGGAAGCGCGGACCCGCCCAGCTTCGGGCGCTCCTTGTTAGCATTGGCTACGGCCGCCGCCTCCCGCCCGCCGGGAGCCTGTTGTTGCACGATGTGTACATGGAGCTGCTTCCTCTCCCCCTGACTGTTGCTTTGCTCGGGAACCCGCTGCGCCCAGGTATCCCAGCTCCTGCGGCTCACCCTGATCCCGGCGTTCTGCCCGGTGGTCCACGCCAGGCGCCGCGCCAGCCTCGCCAGCCTCGCCAGAAGCAGCTTCACTGCCGCAGGGATTGCCCAGGGTGCCTACTACTGGAAGACTTGGTCGCCTGAGGGGGGTGTGGTGGTGGTGGTAGAGGTGGCAGTGTGTGTGTGTGTGTGTGTGTGTGTGTGTGCGTGCGTGTGCATTTCGGATCTTTGCCCCTCACCCCTTTACTCCACCACACACTCCCTTTGGCTTTTTCTGCCTTTCCGCCTCTGGCTCCAGCCGAGTGAACCATGTCTGCGAGAGGTGAGTCAGTGTAAGGGGAAGGAGACCACTGTACCGTGGCGGATGAGGGTCTGCAGCAGAGGTTCCGTGCGGGGTGGGGGAAGGGAAGAGCAGCAGGGCAGGTGCAGAAGGGTTCACCTGCTACCAGACATACCTTGAAGGCCCTTTGCCCTGCCCGAAACTTTGGCAGCAGAATTCAGGGCTCTGGACAGACAGGGAAGCCGTCCCCCTTGACCTTGAGCCCAGTATGTCTGGGCGAAGCCTCAGGCCAAAGTCGGTGCAAGGTTCACCTGTGTAACCTGCCGGCCGGGGCGGAGGTGCTAGGGGAATGGGGCAGTGGGGTTTACTACTGCGTGATTCACTCTAGAGCTCTCGGAAGGTTGGCCGGCAAGGGGGAAGAGATTTTTTTCCCCCTCTTCTTGTTACCATTTTGCTGGGTGATGGAAAGAATCCAGGGCTTGATGCAGCAAGATTTAAAGCTGCAGTGTGTGTGTCTCCCCAACCCTTTCCCTTTTTTCTTTTTCCAAGCGAAATTCCCATTTGGGTTCGTCTTTCCATTTTTCCCCTTCTTCCTCCACTCACTTCTTTCTGAAATGAAGGTAGTCACTGCGGGTGGAATTAGATACAAGGGAAAGAAATCAGCATTAGCATTCCTCTGCTTTTCAGCAAGGGCAAAATGACTATTTCTTGCCATCTGGAGCCAGAGATGATGCTGGGTAGAGTGGGTTAGTCATAGCTCAGTGGCTGTTACTATGAGGGAAATATTAAAGAGATCAAGTAATTCTGCAGCTTGTGAGCAGTTGTAATGAAGTGGTTTGCTTGTTTTGTCATAATTATTTAAGGAAAATGTTGATTATTTTTAGAAAGTGGATTTGAAAAATGCTTTTATAAGCACCTCTTCTTCAGACACAATGGACATAACTTGCACAAGGAATTACAGCGAGATTTTTAAGGAAGCTAAACTTTAATCCTACTTTGGGGAGAAATAGCTTGACTGTGAATACTTCAGTACTATGTTTCAAGGTTCATCCCAGGTCATGTAGTAGATTAAGAAATCACCTTTCTAATCTAAGGACAGAAGATTTTGCCTCCCATTTCTATATGGCCATTGATTTTTGAGTCACTTCTGTTTTGTGCTAATTGGTTATAATATATTTGAATTGAAGAAGGTACAGAATTTGAACACTAGGGAAAATGATCAGAATTTATTTGCTTTGTAGACTGTGTCCTGGGTGTGAATGGTGGTGGGGATCTTCAGAAATTTTTGCATGCCTTTAGGAAATCATTCCCAGTGTTCCTGTGTGTATGTAGAAAATATATATATATATATAAATAGCATAGTAAAAATCTGAAATAGTAACACTGACATTTAGAAACTTCTAATGATGGAAAGTGCATAAATTGTCTATTGTCCACACTTTTTCTCAGGATAGAATTGAACTTATGACATTTTGCCTTCCCCTCAATCCCATTATAATGTCTGGGAGAGTTGTATTAGGGAATCCATGGGAATACAGTATGGGCTCAAGAAGTTTCAAGTTCCTTAAATTAACTTCACCCTACTACTAATATGAAAATATGAAGTTCTTAAGTTTTATTTCCCCCCAAAATGTAGGAAATGGAATTGAAATCTCTTTATCAATTCAGTGGAGTTTTGTCGTGAAAGGATTGGGCCTGGAAACTTACACCCACTATGGACCAGAAATGGGCATGATGATTTTGAGGAAATTCATAGGTTTTTCAACCCTTTGGACTCTAGGGTTTAGAGGCAGTAAGGATCTTAAAGACCATCTAATTCCAGCCCATTATTTTACAGGTGAGGAAACTGAGCTCAGAGAATCTCAAGACATGAGATTTGCCCATGTTCACCAGGAAAAGAGAAAAAATAAATTTGCCATGGTCACTTATTAAAGGTTTATTACATTTTGAACCATCTTAGTGATCATTTAGTAATGACATATAATTGAGGGTGGGAGTTGGCAAATACCTCTGAGCCTGTTATAAAATTAGTCCTTTTAGGCTACTGCTTCTCTTTCATTATTGAGTACTAGAAGTTTCTTAACTTTATATATATTTCATTTTTTAAGGAATCATCTCACATCATTTCATTTATTATGACTTACCAAATAGATTAGCTTCAGGATCTGATGAAATTAAGACAGTACCTTGGGTGTGGCACATTTTCATCACTGGGAGTCAGCACTACTAGCCTAGTGGTTTTGCACAAAGAGCCTTTCATGAAACTACAGTAAGCTTTGAAAAAAGACAAGCATTTATGGGGGGAAGACAGGTGAGCAAGCATGATAGAAAAGTGTAAATCCATTGTTTTTAATGAAAAGTTTCAAAGAACACCAATGTTGACTCAGAGGAACTATCTTTGTATTGAACAATAGCAATCTCTATCCCTTCTCAAAACAACAATAACAACAACAAAAACTAGGGTTAAGATCTGGTATTTACTCTCTGATTGATTTGCCCAGGATTATACCAGTAGCAAGTAAAAGAGCATCCCAGATCGGACTCTAAATCTTGTGCTTTTTCTACCATGCTCCTATACTATCCCTCTGCTAGATTTGAAGGTAACAGAGTTGAGATGCATGTAAATCATCTCAGATGCATGAATGCAGAGCAAGGACACTTGTGTTTCTTTCTCATGTGGTGCCCAATATCATATATTTTACATGTTGTTCAATCATTTCAGTCGTGTCCAATTCTTTGTGACCCCTTTTGTAGTTTTCTTCAAAAGGATGCTGGCATGGTTTGTCATTTCCTTCTCCAGTTCATTTTTACAAATGAGGAAACGGAGGCAAACAGGGTTAAAGTGATTTACTCAAGGTCACACAGCTTGTAAATATCTGAAACCAGACTTCAACTCAGATCTTCCTGACTCCAGGCCTGGCACTCTATTCACTGTGCCACCTAGCTGGCACATATTACATAGTAGATGCTTAGAAAGTAATAGTTGCTTGATTTGTGGAGCAATTTCCTTTGCATCCTTTCTATTTCTTCTCCTATTTTGTACTTAGCATAGTATAATAGAATTAAGACTACCTCTAACTCCATCTGGTGACTGTAAATTACTTTGTCTCTCTTTAAGTCTTAATCCAGGCAATTGGACCCCAATCTTAATAGTAACAGTTGGCATTTATTTGGTGGGTGTGTAGAGCACTCTGAATTCATTGTCTCATTTGAACCTCACGATGTCTTTGTGATCTAGATTATAGAATTCCAGTAAGCTAGTATTTATTAATCATGTGTTTTATGTTTGGTATTGTGCTAAGGTCCTGGAGATTAAGGCATAAGTGAAAAACTGTACCTATTCCCAAGGAGCTTTTATTCTGCTGCTGATGCAACATCTAAATGAAAAATAATTTGAAGAGAGAAAGAAAAATAAAGAGAGGGGCTCAGGCACAGGAGATGAGCCTTTAAAAAAGTTAGAGATTGTAAGCCATGAAATTGAGGAGGCACTACATTCTAGCTAAGTATAGCAAGCTGTGCAAAATTAAGAAGGTGGAGATGGAATATTGGGTTCTGTGAAGAGCAAATAGGTCAGTTTGACTGAAGAACAGTATTATGATCCTCATTTACATAAGAGGAACCTGAGGCTCAGAGTACTTAAATAACTTACCTATAATCACATAATTCCTATTGTCATATGGCTAGCAAGTGGAACTCAAAATTTCCTCAATCAATAAGCAATTACCAAGCACTTGTCATGTGCCACAAATTAAAAGTCTCTAATCTCAAGAAACTCACAGTCTAACAGGGGAGAAAATATGAAAACAGGAATATGTACAAATATATATTTATACACAATAGAATAAATTGGATAGGATCACCAGAGGGAAGGAACTAACAAACAATTGGTAAAGTGTTCTTTTAGAAGATAGTATTGTACTTGGGAGTTTGTACTTTCACTTCAGAGATTTCCTCTTAATTTGTCACTTGGGACACTCTCAGTACTTAGAAAATAAGAAAATAAGGAAAGCCAGAAGGCAGAGAAAATTGCAGGGATGGGAGACAGCCAATGAAAATGCTCAGAATTGAGAAGTGGAATATCTTGTAAAAAAAAAAAAAAAAAAGAATAGCAATGAGGCCAGGATCAATGGATTGCAGAGTATGTGAGGTGAAGTAAGGAGTAAAAAGACTGAAAAGATGGTGGTGATGAACCAAAATATTAATGGTTTTAAAAGCCAGAGAATTTTGTATTTAATCCTAGAGATGAATTGGAGCCATTGTAATTTATTGAATGGAGGGTAGGGATGACTGGTCAGATATGTGCTTTAGGAAAACCAATTTGATCACTGAGTGAATTGTAGGGGGAGAAACCTGAAGCAGGCACATCAACTAGCAGACGATTGCAATAGACCAGATATGCTGATATAAAATATAAGATACTGAAGTGATGGGTAATGAGTGTCAGGAAAGAAGATGTTACAGGGAGTTAAGAGGATTTGGCAACAGATTGGATATTGGGTGGAAGTGGGAGAAATTGAAGAGTCAGGGATGATACCAAAGTTACAAGCCTATATGTCTGAGAGGATGGCAGTACCTTTAATGATAAGAGGAAATTTAGGAAGAGGGGAAAGTTTGTGGAGAAATATAATGAGTTCAGTTTTGGACATGTTAAATTTAAGATTTTTATTGGTTATCCTATTTGAGATATTTAATAGTAAATTGGAGATTCAAGACTATAGAGATTAGAACTAAATATGTAAATTCGAGAATCCTTAACATTGAGATGATATTGAGTTCCCAAGAGTTAATGAGAGCATTAAGGAAAATAGTATAGAGGGAGAAGAAGACCCAGGACAGAGCTTGATGAGATACCCACATTTAGCAGGCATAACCTGAAGAAAGATCAAGCAAAAGAAACAAGTAGGTAGGAGGAGGCTCAGGAGAGAAGTATCTTAGAATCCTAGAGAGAAGAAATCATCAGAAAAAGAGAATGATCAACATGACAGCAATTCAAGTTGCATAAAGCTTAGAAGAATAAGAAAAGACTATTAGATTCGGCAATTAAAAGATCATTGGTAATTTTGGAAAGAGTAGTTTTGCTTGAATGATGAGGTTGGAAGTCAGATTTAGAAAATTAAGAAGAAAGTGAGTGGAAAAGAAGTGGGGGCCTCAGTTGTAGATGATCTTTTCAAGGGGTTTAGACACAAAAGGGAGGAGAGCTATGGGATAATAGCTAGTGGGATGAATAGATGCAGAGGGAATATTTAAGATGATGGATATATAGGCATGTTTATAGCAGTTTGAAAGTATCAGATAGACAAGGAGTGATCGAAGATAAGTGAGAAAGTGAGTGATAGAGGGCAATCTGCTGGAAAAGATGGGATAGAATGGGATCATATTGGCCAGGAAAGGGTCACCTCTTCATGGGAGTCTTCAGACCCAGAACTATTTCTACTACATTTTGTTCCCTCCCAACACAGTACATATCCCAAAAGTTGTTTTCTTATTGTTTGTAAAATAATTTCCTATGTCAGTAATTCAATCTGGCCAATATTTAGGAAGTAATTCCATGCAAGTCTCTGGGGGGGGGGGGGCCGGGCGGTATAAAAACAAAAATTAAGAACAATCTTTGTCTTCAGGGAGCATTCATTCTACTGGGGAATAGAACCTGAAAACATAAGTGAATACTAGAATAATTGAGGAGAGAGATAACAATAACCAAAGTATCAGGAAAGGCAACTTAGGGCAAATTGGCACCTAAGATGAATGGGGAAGGAACTTAAGTGATTGATGAAAGGAGGGGGATATCCCAAGCTCTGGGAGAGAGTCTGTTCCAAGGAATAGAGTAGGAAGAATGGATACTGAGTTTGGCCAGAGGAGTTTTCCCTCTTCTGACCTGTTCTAGCTCAGAACATTTACTTTGCCCCTTTAAGTAGGAGATAGAGATGGGTAAGGTGGAGTAGAAATTTAGAGTCTTAACTCAGGACATTCCTTCAGTCCTTAGGAAATAAGTCTTTTCTTAGTTTTTAATGACAGAAATATATTTTAATTTAAGTACTTTGACTGAACTATCTGTTCTATATGTATGTATATTTGATCTAAGGGAATTTATCAACAGTTTAGATGGAGTATACACTATTTTTGATATTACCAATTCTTTTCAGCTAGAAAGACTTTCAGATTATCTCTGATATAAATCTTCTAATGCTTGCAGATTAATAAAATCTTGCTTGGGAAAGTGGGGATTTGAATCGTTGTTTATTCTTTAAAATGTAGATTCCTTTGCAATTTCCTGTGTACTTTGTTTTAAGGCATTTGCAAATACATATAAGCAACATATACATGTTTACATATATGTAAGTATATCCCCATGGATACAAATGTATATATGACATATCCATATAACACTCCACTTCTATCATGTCAGCTTCTTCCTAGAATCTTTTTTCCCTTCAGGGATCTGGAGGAAATATGAAATAATTTGACTTCTTTCTCAAAACTGAAAGCCAAAAAACTATGATCTTTTTATATGTAGTTCTCATTGATTCTTCCCCTAATGCAGGTGTGGAACATTGAGTAACTAATTTCAGACAATGAGGAGATTCATTTGCATTTCATGAAAATGACTCTTTGAACTAAGGAATCACACACACACATTAAACGCTTACATTTAAATCCGATCTCTGACATGTACTAACTGTGTGACCATGGTCAAGTCACTTAATCTCTGCTTCAGTTTCCTTATTTGTAAAATGGGGATAATAATACCACCTGCTTCCCAGCTCAAATATACTTTACTTACCCAAATAATTTTCATTTTTAGTTATATGCAAGGTGCTTTTTGTTAAATTATCTAGTTCTCCAGCATTGAGAATAATAGTACAATGAAAGTGCTATGCTAATTGGAGTTTGGTTTGTTTTTTGTTTGGGGTGAGGGGAATGGGAGATCTGTGAGTTCATTAGTGTGGAAGACTTCCAGTGTGGAAACATGATCCTGTAATAGAGATCAGCAACTCCTATAATTTACAACCTACAGTTGCATACAGCACAAAGAGGTTAAGTGACTTGGCATGATACAATTAGTGTAAAAATTTTATATAAAAAATTTGTAAACTTTAAGGAATTTTACTGGTGATGACAAATACCTTACAATTGCGATGTTATGGGAGGACTTTATGTTTACACATATTTCTCTTTCTCATTCCTTCTAGTTTTAGGTTCAATTCCACTTGAACATGAAATGAATATATAGGCATTTTCCATGTGCACTCATTCCATGTTACCTAATAAAGGCTCACACTTTATTTTTTTGATAAAAGATTTTTTTACTAGTATTTTATTTTTCCAAATACATGCAAAAGTAGTTTTTTTTTTTTTTTAACATTTGTCTTTCAAAATCTTGTGTTCCAGATTTTAACCCCTTTCTTCTCCCCTTCCACCTCCCCAAGACAGCAAATAATCTGATATAGGTTAAATACATCACATTTATTTCTTAGGATTTTTACTCATTTTGAGCAGGTAGGTAGTATAGTTTATAATGTCTAGCCTGGAGTCAGGCAGATCCAAGTTCAAATGTGGCCTCAGACATTTATTATCTATGTGATACCAAGCAAGTCATGTAACCCTGTTTGTCTCAGTTTCCTCATATGTAAAATAACATGGAAAAGGAAATAGCAAATCACCCAACTATTTTTGCAATGAAAACTACAAATGGGGTTATGACGAGTTGGACATGACCAAAACGACTGAATAACAATAAACAACATTATCTTTAGTTGTTTATTAGTTGAATTCTGCTAATGTCTGAACTGAACAATTCATACACTGTTGGCTCTCTGCTTTAAGAAGTGGTCTTCAGCAACATAGCACTTATAAAGATAAAACCTATCTGTACATCACTCCTGGATCAGTGTCCACCCAATCTCTGTACCTAATTTTATGTAGTCCCCATATACACAAGTCTTTGAATTTTCTAAAGGATCTATTCATTGATTTTTCTTTTCCTCCAGCTTTCTCCCTTACCAGAAAAATTTCAAAGGTAGAGAACTTCTCTGTACTTTTACAGTGTAGTCTGTAAACTCTCTTTATCAAAAAGATCAGACATGGTGTTCTTTGCTGTCTGTCACATATGCCTCATAATCTAGAGGACAAATGTCAACATTCTGTCACAGAAGACAGCTTGAGGCTAAAGACTATTCATGCTTTAATTGGGAAGTGAGCTATATTAATTCAGACCAAAGAGAGTAGGAAGATTAATGTGGATAAAATAATAGTATAAATTCTGAATTTGGAAATCTATAATTGGATTTGAGCATGATCACAAATCTTATTTATAAAAATATATATATATATTTTCCATGCCCACTGAGAATTGAATGGAAGGGATTTATTTGCTTTTTAACTTAGGCTAGGAATGAGGAAGATTTCTTACTCTAAGAATCAAAGGATATGTTAACAAAAGCAGGAATATGTATATTTTTTTCCTTTTTAAAGTCTGAGCTTGGGTCCAACTTCTCTTTCTGAGAAAGGAACGTTTATTTGCTTATTGCTCAAATTTGTGTGTCAGTGACTCAATAGTGGCTCCAGCTCACAAACACATCTGGGGCTGATGTATTCCTTGGTTTCCAGTGTTTTTTTTTTTTTCCTATCAGTCCAGTATTGATTATCTGCATGAGTTTCCTTTTGACATGTACAACAAATCTTGAACACAAAGCTGGCTTCCCCTCACCCTTAAGAAGACTTTTGAACTATTTCTCTTCACCAGAAGGTAGCAAGCAGCAAATATCATTAAAATAACAAATCAAATTAAATTTAGAGTAAGCAAAATATTAAGAAAATAAATATGCTACAAACATCACATGCACTCCAAAGGAGGAAAATCCTTTTGAATTATTTGGGGAGGAAGATATATATATATATATATATATATATATATATATATATATGTATAATATATATGTTTCTCTTTCTTTTCCCCCAATAATAGAGAGATAATTGAATAGAGATGGAGGGGACAAAATGCCTAGTTTATTTTTGTCCTTGCACATTTTATATAAGTTACTATATTTCTTCTATGGGTTGTGTGTGGCTCATAAGTAGACTCAATTTCCCTTTTGTCTAAGCACCATTTGATCCTACGTGACTTTGTTCTGTTACTCTATATCTAATGTGAAGAAGCATAGATATAGATACTTAATAGAATTGGAGGGTGACAGAATTATTCTTCTTCTCCCCTACCGCCCATTATGGCCATTGTTTTTGTTCTGTTTTGTTGTTTTAATTTTGTTTTAAAGTGAGGGAAAATCATGAAACAGTTACTCCAATCAGATGTGTTTATACATTGTTACTTTCACAAAAGAAAGAAAGAAAAGGTTTTGTTTTGATGGGCTATATTGTCATAAGATTATTTGCCAGGGATATTGAAGATATTTACATGATTTCATAAAACTGGAGAACAAAGGGAAGTAACTTTTTCATGTCTGTTCTGAGAGAGGTTATGCTTCCCCTGAGTCATCAATAACTTTTCCTTTATTGCTCCTGAGAGGCTTCTTGGAATCTCAGGTATCAGAATTTTAAAACTAGATGAAAATTCATCAGTCATCTAGTGCACCTTTCTTTCCTCCATTTTAAAGGTGATAGAACTGAGACCCAGAGAGCTAAAGAAATTTACTCTGTATCTTCCTGCTTATTAGTGGCTGAGGTGGGACTGTGGCTTGGGTACAAATCTCATCTCTGTCACTTAATATGTGTGGACCTCAGGCAAGTCATTTAACTTCTTCAAATCTCAGTTTTGAAAGAGTTGGACTAGTTAATTTCTGAGATCTCTTCCAGTTCTAAATCTATATTCCTATGACTTACCTGACTTCCAATTCAGTGTTTTTTGCCTTTACTACTTTTGTTATATTGCCTTCCTTTTTAATCTTTCTCTTTCTTTTCATCTGAAGTTTGATTTTGAGAATGATCTCAGATCTGTCACTCATTCCTCTTGTATTTTATTTTACATAACAGTAGTTGTTGTAGCAGATGTTTATTAAATGCCTAATTCCTCATTTATAAAATAATAATGATGATGATGACAGGTAACATTTATGTAGTATTTACTATGTGCCAAGAATTTGTTAAGTACTTTACAAATACTATCACATAGCGATTTGGAACTATGCTCAAAAAGTTATCAAACTGTGCATACTCTTTGATCCAGCAGTGTTTCTACTGGGCCTATATACCAAAGAAATCTTAAAGGAAGGAAAGGGACTCACATGTGCAAAAATGTTTGTGGAAGCCCTTTTCATAGTGGCAAGAAATTGGAAACTGGATGCCAATCATTTGAAGAATGGCTGAATAAGTTATGGTATATGAATGTTATAGAATTTTATTATTCTATAAGAAATGATCAGCAGGATGATTTTAGAGAGGCCTGGGGAGACTTACATGAACTGATGCGAAATGAAATGAGCTGAACCAGGAGATCATTGTATACGGCAATAAGATTATGTGATGATCAATTCTTTGTTTTTATTTTTCTTATTTTAGTTTTTTATTTACAAGACATATGCATGGGTAATTTTCTAGCATTGACCCTTGCAAAACTTTCTATTCCAACTTTTCCCCTCCTTTCTCCCACCTCCTCCCTTAGATGGCAGGTAGATCAATACATGTTAAATATGTTAAAGTATATGTTAAATACAATATATATATATATATACATATACATATTTATATAGTTATCTTGCTGCACAAGAAAAATCGGATTTAGAAATAAGGTAAAAATACCTGAGAAGGAAAACAAAAATGCAAGCAGACAAAAACAGAGGGAGTGGAAATGCTATATTGTGGTCTACACTCTTTTCCTATAATTCTTTTGCTGGGTGTAGGTGGTTCTCTTCATTACTGAACAATTGTAATTGATTTGGTTCATCTAATTTTTGAAGAGAGCCATGTTCATGATGATCAATTCTGATGGATGTGGCTCTTTCCAACAATAAGATGATTGATGCCAGTTCCAATGATCTTGTGACAAAGAGAGCCATCTATACCCAGAGAGAAGATTATGGGAACTGAATGTGGATCACAGCATAACATTCTCACTCTTTCTTGTTCGCTTGCATTTTGTTTTCTTACTCATTAACTTTCCTTTTTGATCTGATTTTTCTTGTGCTAATTATATAAATATGTTTACACACATTGGATTTAACATATATTTTAATATATATAACATATTGGATTGCTTGACATCTAGGGGAGGGGGTGGGAGGAAGGAGGGGAAAATCTGAAACACAAGGCTATGCAAGGGTCAGTGTTGAAAAATTATCCATGCATATATTTTGAAAACAGAAAACTTTATAAAACAACAACAAAAAAGCAAATAACATTTCATTTGATCTTCACAACAATCCTAGAAAGTTGGTTCCATTATTATTCCCATTTTACAGATGAGAAAGCAGACAAACAGAAGTGGAATGATTTTCCCAGAGGTGAAGTGATATAGTTAGTGAAGTCTGAGGTCACATTTCTACTCAGGTCTTCCTGACTCCAGGCCTGGGGCTCTATCTATTTATTGTGCCACTGATGGAAAATTATTGTGAACAATATCCCATATCCAGATTCCTGTGAGATTGACAACATGCACTTTGTCACTCCAAGAAAAGAGTTTTGGACCATAGAATTGGATTGAATTTTAGAAGGTATCTAATTCAAATCTCTCATTTTGCAGATGAGAAAACTGAATTTTTTTTGTTAAAAACCTTGACCAAGATCATATAAGTAGCAAGTGACAGAAGCAATATTTGAAGCCAGGTCTTCTCATTCCAGATTCAGCTTCTGGACTCTATGTGGAGTCTAAATAATTAACAAAATGCTGATTTGAAAAAAAGATCTAACTCTTTAATAGATGACTACCACAATGATAGAACAAATGGAAGGGGTTAAGTGACCCAATGAGGAAGCTTTCTCTAGCAGTGTCTGCACTTTTTGCATTTGATCATCAGAGATGTGTCTAAAACATGGAGAGACTGACTTGCTCAGGACCCTAGATAGTCACAATGTGGCAGAGTCAGGACTGTAAATGAACTGAATACAAAAATGAAGTGCTATGCCTTATAATTGCCATGATCAGTGGCGCTGGAGAATAGAGGAGGAAGAATCTTCCACCTTTTGGTGCAGAGGCAGGGTACTACAAATGAGAAATACTGCACAAATTGACTGTTGTGCTGACTGGGCTAATTGGATTTTGCTTAATTGTTTTTCTTAGTTCCAGGTGTGGGCCCATTGTGAGAACAATTCATCTGGAAATAACTATATGTTAAAATGTAAGGGCATTAATAAAAATTACTTTAAAACAAAGCATATCAGCCGGGGTGGAGGCACAGGACTATAATTCCTGCTGCTGACATTATCTCTTAAGCTTGAGGTTTCTGAGTTTCAGTGGGTTAAATAATCAAGTGTCTACATTAAGAGTGACACTTCAGGTTGCCTAACAAGGGTAGAATCCGCCTAGGTCAGAAACGGAGTAAGTCAAAGGTCTTGGGCTTATCAGAGTCAAAGCAGACCTGTTAGTAGCCCCTATACTCACAGCTGAGCAAGATAAGAAACTTTAGTCTTTAAAACACAAAACAAAACAAAACACTATCTCTTGTTCTTTCTCATTGTCTTTCCCTTTCACTCAGTGTGTGTTTGTGTGTGTGTTTGTCTTTCTCTGGCTCACACACAAGCACATAACTCTTGTAGGCTTTCTGACAAGTAGGTGGGCAGAAAAATTATTTTAGTATGTATTTTTGCCATCACGATACCAAATGAAGCTGTAAAATCTCCTGCTACATTTTTAAAGAACAGGAATCATTTTTCATCAGCTTTCTGCAAATTGCTTGTTGATTGATTGGATGACCTATGTTTGGTTTGTTTGTTTTTGCCACTGAAACCACTTTAGTTTTCCAATAGACTTGGAAGAAGAGTGTTACATAAATAATAATAATTTTTTGAATAAGTGAAGAGAAGAGATTCCTTTCATTCATAAGTGATAATGTGTCTTCTGCCATAAGAATTAGATATAAAAATTAGATCAGGTCTTTCTATGTTACTGCTTCTGTGGACTAATGTTTTCTCCTCTCTCATAAGTACTGCAGTTTGGTTTTGCTTTTGAGTGTGTCCAAGGGTTTCACTGGTACTTAGCTTTCCTAGTGTTAGAAACTAAAGTCATTAAAAAACTGAGAAACCAGCAGAGAACTAAATAGCAACAATGAAAGGAAATAGGGACAATGAGGTAAAAATCTATTTTAGACTCCCAGCTCTGAATAGAGATGAACAGAAGGAAAAGAAGTCCAAACTTCTGGCTGGGAAGGCAGGCAAACTGTTTTTTAGTTATAAAAGTGAAAAATAGTGAAAAGTAGTATGAGGTTGCTAGCCTTAAAAAATCTTATGATTTGTTTTCATTCTGAAGAAGTAAGCCATAATTTACTTTGTCATTCAATCATATCTTTAAATAATTAATGTGGATATCAGTGAACATTTAATTACTTCTAATGCCTGTGTCCTTGGTTCCCTCTGTTTTCATGAGATTTGTACATGTAAGTCTGATGAATTCTAGGAAAATAATTTATTTTGTTTTCATTTTCTAAATGCTTGTGATTATTTCTCTTTATAGGATGATTTTCTGTATATCTAACTGCATATAGCTTTTGTTATTTGGGGAGAAACCCCTCTATGTAATGTTGCAATATTATTTAAGCATTGCTCAAAAAATGTCTCTGGATAAGCTGTACCTCAATGCCTTGCTGTGATGTAGAGGTGACCCTAAATTCTCTAAGACTGGAGGTGACCCTGGGTTCTCAAAGATTGTGCCAGCAGGAAACAAATTCTGATAGGGTTTTTTTTTTCATAGCTTTATATTTACAAGTTATATGTATGGGTACTTTTACAGCATTGACAATTGCCAAACCTTTTATTCCAATTTTTCCCCTTCTTCTCCCCACCCCGTCCCCTAAATGGCAGGATTACCAGTAGATGTTAAATATATTAAAGTATAAATTAGATACACAATAACTATACATGACCAAACTGTTATTTTGTTGTACAAAAAGAATCAGACTCTGAAATATTATACAATTTGCCTGTGAAGGAAATCCAAAATGCAGGCAGGCAAAAATATAGGGATTAGGAATTCACTGTAATGGTTCTTAGTCATCTCCCAGAGTTCTTTCGCTGGGCATAGCTGGTTCAGTTCATTACTGCTCCATTGGAACTGATTTGGTTCATCTCATTGCTGTAAATGGCCCTGATAGGTTTTAACAAGATGGAAAGCTGTTTACAAACTTTAGTGACAGATAGTGTCACTTTTTGAAAGAGTCGACTGGTTCTCGCTTCAAAGAGTCTGGCTCATCATCACAAATTCAACCACTAGGTAAACCTTTTTCACTACAGTAGCTCATGAAAGATGAAACCATCTTCTAAGACTTGGTTGTATTTTGCATTGGTGAAAGAAGAGTCTATACTTGAAATGGTTTGGTTTGGTTTGGTTAAATTTTGGGGTTGTTGGGTTTTTTTGAAGGGTAAACAAATTCTACCAATTATTAAGTGCAATAAGAAAACAGAGATATGTTATTCTTAATTGTATTTTGGAAAAGTTATACTTATTTTTTTTTTTTGTGGGGGGGAATTGCTAGATCTTTTTTCTTCCTATTTCTTTCTTTAGCTGTATTATCTCACTTGCCTACATTTGAGAGCTAAAGTCCATCTGCATATATTATTTCCCTTGTCATTTGGGACTTAAGCCTTTGGTAAAGTGTATTTCTACCAACCGGTTGCTGATCCTCTATACCTCTTGTATGGATTACTTGTCTGCATTTTGATCCTTGTTCCCCAGTTTCCTCATTGGGATTCTAATTCCTGCCATTTAATGGATACTTCTGAACTTTCATACCTGGCTATAACTTGTAAGATCTGCCTTATTATTTAAACTTTGCCTAACTATCCTAACTCCTGATGAATAGCTGTCTGACAAAGGCTTTTTGGTATAATTTTTCAGTCATTTTTTGGTCATGTCTGACTCTTAATGATCTCATTTGAGGTTTTCTTGGCAGAAATATTGGAGTGGTTTGCATTTCCTTCTCCAGTTCATTTTACAGATAAGGAAACTGAGACAAAATGGGTTAAATGCTTTGCTCACAGTCACCCAGTTGGTAAGTGTTTGAGGCCAAATATGAACTCAGGAAGAGGAATCTTCCTAACTCCAAGTCCAGTATGCTCTATCAACAGCTTCATTCAGCTGCTCTTTGATATAATAATCACTCTTTATTTTCAATTCCTTATTCTTTGGTTCTAAACCCCAAGTATTGCCACTAGCAGTCCAGCATTGTTATTAACATTATAAAAGAATTGCATCTTTACTTCTACCCTTAGTTGTTTCTTATCTTTGAAATGCAGACCCTAGATTAGTTGAGCACCCAGGTCCTTACCAGCTCTAAAGCCATTATATATTACCTGCTCTGGTTCTATTTTTTCTCCTTTTTCTTGTTTCAAAAATTTAGCATGTGCCCTGCAGTGTATCATTCAAGATGTTTTATCAGGGTTGAATTCCCTCTACAAAGTGATAAATTCTGATGATGTCAGACCAATGTAGTAAAGTTACCCAATGTTTGTAGGCTCCTGTTACCACCCTCTCCCTTTTTCCCCTTCATCTACACATTCTAGGACAGTCTAACTTTAGAATTTATCCATTTACAGGACACCTGGAATAGATCACATTTCTGTTCTGGTTTATAGGACCTGAGTTCGGTTGGCAGCAGGATGTAGAAGAAGAAGTGGGGGAAAAAACAGGGAATAGTTTAGAATCATTCAAAGACCAGGTTGTTTTAAAGATGATCATTTGGCTTCAAAGATTCAAACTATGAGATCAGTCAATGTCTGTGAGAGGTAGAGGAGAGGGGATTGTCCAGGAGAAGGCAAATGCTATTAGCCTAAAGTTCAAACTGAGCCCAAGATCCAGGATGTCCTTCAACATAGGCAAGCAAAGAAAAACTTAATTGGCAAGTAGCAGCATCAGAAAATTTTAATAATAACATCATGTTCCTATTTCAAAATCCGATTCTTTTTGTACAACAAAATAGCTGTTTGGACATGTATACTTATATTGTATTTAATTTATACTCTAACATATTTAACATGTATTGGTCAACCTGCCATCTGGGGGAGGGGTGGAGAGAAGGAGGGGGAAAATTGGAACAAAAGGTTTGGCAATTGTCAATGCTGTAAAATTACCTATGCATATAATTTGTAAATAAAAAGCTATAATTAAGAAAAAAATAATATTGTGTTCACTTGAAAATAGATTTTTGCTTGCTGGTCTATTGTATGTAATGAAAAATATAAGAAAATAAAAGCAATTCTGGGAGTCCATGGCATGAAGAGAAATTTTCGCACCTGAGAGTTCCCACATAGATGAAATGGTCTTTTCTAAGACTTAGACTTTTTTTTCCCAGCAGTTTTTCCTATTAAAACTCATGGATCATATCAAGCCCAGCAGCAAAGTGGATGCCCTTCCCCAAGGAAATTGGAGATCAATGAGGGATCCAATTTCCTGGGAATTGAAATAGTAAGACCAAGACAAGTAACAAGACAGACTTACAATGGAGGCTTTGAGCCAATTTGGGTACTTTTTTGGTTGGTGATAAGAATGGTCCTAAATACACGAACTGATGCTGAGTGAAATGAGCAGGACCAGGAGATCATTATATACTTCAACAACAATACTATATGATGACCAGGTCTGATGGACCAGGCCATCCTCAGCAACGAGATCAACCAAATCATTTCCAATGGAGCAGTAATGAACTGAACCAGCTATGCCCAGAAAAAGAACTCTGGGAGATGACTAAAACCATTACATTGAATTCCCAATCCCTATATTTATGCCCACCTGCATTTTTGATTTCCTTCACAAGCTAATTGTACAATATTTCAGAGTCTGATTCTTTTTGTACAGCAAAATAACGTTTTGGTCATGTATACTTATTGTGTATCTAATTTATATTTTAATATATTTAACATCTACTGGTCATCCTGCCATCTAGGGGAGAGGGTGGGGGGGTAAGAGGTGAAAAATTGGAACAAGAGGTTTGGCAATTGTTAATGCTGTAAAGTTACCCATGCATATATCCTGTAAATAAAAGGCTATTAAATAAAATTTAAAAAAAAAAAAAAAAAAAAAAAAAAAAAAAAAAGAATGGTCCTAAAGCTTGGGGTAGAGATTAACAGCTGGGTGTGGGGCAGATTAGGGAGACATAGGGACCATGCAGACTATTGTTATGATTATTAAATGCCCAATTTTATTTTCTGCTCTCCTGCCTTCTTTGGAAAGAACTGAAGATATTTAGTGTGGGGAAGATAAGACTTAGGAGGATTTGATGATTTGATTTTTGTTTGCAAACATTTAAAGGATTGTCTCCTGGAAGATAAATTAAACTTGCTCTTCTTGGTCCTAGAAGACAGAACCAGACATTAAGGGTGGAGAGTTGCTAAGAAGCAAATTGAGACTTGAAGTAGAGTAAATTCTAGCAATTGGAGCTATGCCAAAAAAAAAAAAAAAATGGAATGGGTTGCTCAAGAGGTTCTCCCATCTTGGAGGTGTTCAGGCAAAGAATGCATGATGATTGTTGATTTTGTGGTTGAGAAGATTCTTTTTTTATAGTTATTTTTTGGATTGTAAGACCACTGAGGTTCCTTTGGGTTTTGAGATTCTATGATTATGTAATGCATTTACACTTTTACTTTAGGAAAAAGGGGCTATGAAAGTTTCTGTGTCTAATGGAATGTGCTTGAGGAACTGTGGTAGTTCACTCAGAAGAACTGCTTAAAGCGAATGTAAAATAGTGTTTGAGTCAGTATTAGAAGAGCCAATGTAATTAACCCATTTATCCCAACATGTACTCCTGTCCCTGTAAGGAGGATGAAATACTGCTAAACCCTTTAACAAGAAAAATTGTTCCTATTCAGAGCCCTTTCATTGAGTAAGTTTTCTTGGTACTGCTTCTGATTTTCTGTCTTTTATTTTCCATGAAGTGGCATTTCTTTCCCATTCTTCAATGATAGTGGTAGTCTTCCTAAACTTGGATTTAGGACCTCTACCCATCTTTTCCAGCTCATAAATTTCCTGACATATGTATGATCACTGTATATAACATTAGGGATTACCTGTGGCCCCAAACCCTAGACTCTTCACTTACACATAACAGATTCAACCTGGGAGGAATTACCACAAATCACTCTTTTTAGGCCAATTTGTCCCGACATAAAATCTCCCAGAGAACATCATGCTAGTGCTAATGTTTAGATTTCTATAGAAATGGTAAGAGTCTTCAATTTTATGCTAACTCAGGATTATAACATCCCAAGTATAAGGAAGGATTTATTTAATCCTATAGAAAATCAAAATCACAAAGAACTAGTACTTAAACCCTTTAATAATCACAGTAGCTTTCTTTACTTTTGGGATAAGTTCTACCTCTACCAGGAACCAATACTGACCTCTAGCCTTAACTTTTCTGTGGTTGAGGATCTGGGAAAAAGAAATCATTTAAGGCTGATCAGGGGTTAACCTCTTACCCTTTACATATTCTACCTTTAGTAATCCCCTATATTGTCCTAATGTTGAGGATAGATAGGTGTTGCAATGGATGGAGCATGCTGGGTCTGAAATCAGGAAGACTGATCTTTCTGCATTCAAATCTGGTCCTATACACTTGCTGTGTGACCCTGGGCAAGTTTTCTTAGTTTCCTCATCTGTAAAATGAGCTAGAGAAGAGAATGGGAAACTACTCCAATGTCTCTATCCAGAAAACCTCAAATGGGGTCATAAAGAATCAAATATAACTAAAATCATTTAACAACAACAACAAATGCTGAGTATGCTACAAAAGATGATAAAATTTCCAGTGAGAGAATAAACATTTTGAAGCCTCTTTTATATGCCTGTATATCTTCTAATCATTATTCCTCATCTATCATATCCAATCTGTAGCCTAGACCTGTTGATTTTATCTCTGCCTCCTCTTCTCTGGTTCTATTACTCTAACTCAAGCTCTTATCACTTCATTTGCAATAGCCTGTTCTTAGAAATACCTCCTTCCACTCTTTCCCCACTTCAATCTGTTTTCCATACAGATGCCAAAGTAATTTTTCTAAGGTGCAGGTCCTACTACAACACTCTCCTATTCAATAAATTCCAATGGCTTTCCAGGATTAAACACAAAATCTTCTATTTCAATGTTAAAAGCCTTTCATATTCTAGACTTCCCCATGTGCCCCCCCCTCCCACCTTCCATCTACCAGTATTTCTTCAGGCTACTGCTACCTTATTACCCACCAATACTCTTCAGTCCATTGATAACACCTCCTTGCTATTCCTCGAAAAAGATACTCCATTTTTTATCCTTGGGAAATTTCTCTGGCTGTCCTCTATGCCTGGAATGCTCTCCTTCCTACTTACTATCTTCCCCATTTTCCTTTAAACCCCAACTATAATCTTATTTACAAAAAGCCCTTCTCAACTCCTCTTAATTCTAGTACCTTCCTTCAGTTAATCATTTTCTGTCTTGTTTGTAAATATTGTCTCCTGTTAGATTGTGAACTTCAAGGACAGAGACTGTCTAGATTTTTTTTTTAATTCCCAATGTTTACACAGTTCTGGTACATAATAGGTGCTCAATAAATGCTTATTGACTGACCTTTGACTATTCCCTATGCCATTTGTGAGTATTATTTCTAACTGTACAATACCTCTTATATTCATATCTTCTTCTCTTTCTATTACTACAAGGTCCTTATTACCACTCTCCTTGACTACTGTAATGGCCTCAACATAGATTTTTCTGCCTTCACTCTCTCTTCCCTCCAGTCTCTTCTACTGCCACTACTAGAATAATCTTGTCTTATAAGATAACTCTTATTCTTCTACTTAAAAATTTTCACTTGTTATCTTCTGTTTTCTAAATAAAGTTCAAACTTATTTCTCTGGTATTCTAATTCTCTACAACTCACTATTACCCTGCCTTTCCAGTTTTAAACTTATATTATTCCAGCCAAAGTAAACAATTCTCTGCTCCTCCCTGCAGTCACTTTGTCCTCTCATTACTTTGTTTTTGTTCAGTTTCTTTCTGATTTCCAAATGCTCTCTTTCCACATTTATTTATCTAATTCCTTTCCTTCCTTTAAATCCCAACTCAGGCACTTAATCCTTCACTTAGCCTTCCCTGGACACCTTCCTTTCAGACTTTATGTAAAACTGTTTTGTAACTTAGTTGCCCCTATCATGCAATATTGTCTGTTAGAGTTGTCTGTACTGGTTCCTCAACAAAAAGTAGGCATTAACTAAACATTGCTTGATTATTCACCATGTTCTATCCTTTTTTCAAGGACTAGCTCTAGTTTCACATCCCCTATAAAGAAATTATGAATTTGATGTCCTATTTTACCTTTGCAAATGTAGCCAGCACAATGCATTGCAAAGAGTGGATGTTTAATTTTTAAAAAGACTTTTAATCTTTTTCTAGTATGAGACTATATATTTTAAAAATTTTCCAATCCAAAAGGTTTAATTGAAGAATCTTTTTTTAATTGTTTCATTATCTTTTTTCCTATAACTTTCTTAGTGCTTGTCTATTGTATTTTTTTACACTAAGAACAAATTGCTTGTAATTGTTTAAAGGTCCTCCACTTAATTTTACCTTTTAATGACATTTTCATCATTTGTCTTTGCTATGACGACCATCTCCACTGTTAGTCCTGACATTATCTTATTGCTTAGCTATTCCTATGATGTGCCTATAAAATACTGAGTATAAAATACTTTTTACTTTGTATGTATGTTGCACCTACCATTCTACATGTGTGTTAAATGTTTTTCCTTTTCTTCCCCTTTAAGTTCAGGGATAATTTCATTGTTCTTATGTATTTCTTAACACATAATATATGCTTAATAAATTCTTGTTAAAAAGTAAGTGGCTCCTACACACCTGTCAGATTGGCTAAGAAGACAGGAAAAGATAATGATGAATGTTGGAGGGGATGTGGGAAAACTGGGACATTGATACATTGTTGGTGGAATTGTGAACGAATCCAACCATTCTGGAGAGCAGTTTGGAATTATGCTCAAAAAGTTATCAAACTGTGCATACCCTTTGATCCAGCAGTGTTTCTATTGGAGTTATATGCCAAAGAGATCTTAAAGAAGGGAAAGGGACCTGTATGTGCAAAAATGTTTGTGGCAGCCCTTTTTGTAGTGACTAGAAACTAGAAACTGAGTGGATGCCCATCAGTTGGAGAATGGCTGAATAAATTGTGGTATATGAATGTTATGGAATATTATTGCTCTGTAAGAAATGACCAGCAGGATGATTTCAGAAAGGCCTGGAGAGACTTACATGAACTGATGCTAAGTGAAATGAGCAGAACCAGGAGATCATTTTAACTTCAACAACAATACTATACAATGATCAATTCTGATGGACCTGGCTATCTTCACCAGTGAGATGATTCAAATCAGTTCCGACTATTCAGTAATAAAGAGAACCAGCTACACCCAGCCTACCTTATTTCTAAATCTGATTTTTCTTGTGCAGCAAGATAACTGTATAAATATGTATGCATATATTGTATTTAACATATACTTTAACATATTTAACATGTATTGGACTACCTGCCATCTAGGGGAGGGATTGGGGGGAAGGAGGGGAAAAGTTGGAACAGAAGGCTTTGCAAGGGTCAGTGCTGAAAAATTAACCATGCATATATCTTGTAAATAAAAACCTATAATAAAAAAAAAGTAAGTGCTTCCATAGGTTATCTATGTTATTATTTCATGGAGATAAATTATGTATCAAGTCTCCATATTCATTTTTTTAATGACTAAGTAAATCATACTGATCTAGGAAATCTGTATCGATTACATACTAGTATAATATATGACTCAACTAATCTTTCTTTTTCAAAATTCTGATTCAGTGTATTTTTTTCCTGCCTTTAACTACTTATTTTAATATTTCTCCAACTACTTGTAAAAAAATTTTTTTAAATTCATTAAAAAAATTTGTGGGTTCTAAATTCTCTTCTTGCCTTTCTCTTAATTCTTTCTCTTCCCTGAGATGGCAAGCAATTTGATGTAAGTTATACATGTGTAATCATGCAAAACATTTCCGTGTTAGTCATGTTGTGAAAGAAAATACAGACTTAAAAAAATTGTGAAAAAAATAAAGAAATAGTATGCTTCAATCTACATTGAGATTTTATCAGTTCTTTCTTTGGAGGTGGATATCATTTTTTCAATATATGTTCTTTGGAATTGTTGTGGATCTTTGTAATGCTGAGAAGAGCTAAGTCATTCGCAATTAATCCTCAAACACAATATTGTTGCAGTGTACAGTATTCTCATGGTTCTGCTCATTTTACTTTTTATCACTTTGTGTAAGTCATTCCATGTTTTTTCTGAAAATATCCTGCTAATCATTTCTTATAGCATAATAGTATTACATCATAATCACGTATAACTTGATCACCCATTCCCCAATTAATGGGCATTCTGTTTCTAATTCTTTACCACCACAAAATGCTGCTATTAATATTTTTATACATAAAAATTGTTTTCCTTTTTAAAAAAATTTCTACTGGATTCAGACATAGTAATGAATCAAAAGATATATATAGTTTTACAGCCCTTTCAGTATATCTTCAAACTGATCTCTACAATGGTTGGATCAATTCACAACTCCACTAACAATATATTAGTGTCCAAATTTTCTCATATCCTCTTAAAAATTATCATCATTCTGTCAATTTGATAGGTGTGAGTTGGTACTTCAGAGTTGTTTAAATTTGCTCCTTAATTTTTTTAAAAATAGGTATGAGTATTGTGTCTTGTCAAAAACTTTTTCTGTATCTTTTAAGATAATCATATTATTTTTCTTGTTTTTGTTATTGATATGGTCAATGATACTGATAGTTTTTCTAATAGTGAACCAGCCCTGTATTTCTGGTAAAAAAAATCCCATTTGCTTATAGTGTATGATCTTTGCAATATTTTATTTTGCTGTATATTGATATATTGATCCTTGCTAGCACTTTATTTAACTTTTTTTTTTCTGCATCAATATTCATTAGGGAAATTTACCCATAATTTCTGTCTTTGTTTTTACTCTTTCTGGTTTAGGTACAAATACTATAATTGTTTCACAAAAGGAATGTGGTAGAACTCTTTCTTTGCCTATTTTTTCAAATAGCTTATGTAGTGATGGAATAAATTGTTTTTTAAAGTTTTGGCCCTGAAGATCTTTGATTAGGGAATTCATTGATTGCTTATTCAATTTCTTTTTCTAATATAAGGCTATTTAAGAATTCTATTTCCTCTTCTGTTTATCTAGATAATTTATATTTTTGTAAATGTTCATCTATTGTACTTTGATTATCAGATTTATTGGAATATGATGTGGCAAAAGAGATCCTAATAGTTGTTTAAAGTCTTCTTCATTGGTGGTGAATTTACCTTTTTCATTTTTTTATGTTAGTAAATTGGTTTTCTTCTTTCTTTTTACAAATAAAATTAACCAATGGTTTCTTTATTTTACTGTGTTTTTCCACTTTCTAATTTTCTAGTTTTGTTGATTAATTCAATGGATTTCTTATTCTCATTTTCTTTAATCTCTACTTTGATTTTCAGGATTTCTAATTTGGTGCTTAATTGGGAATTTTTAATTTGCTTTTTTTTCAGTTGCAAGTCCAAATTCATTGATCTTATCTATCACTATTTTATTGATATAAATATTTAGAGACATAAAATTTCCCGTAAGTACTGCTTTGGTTGTATCACATAAGTTTAGGTATATTATCTCATTGTCATTCTTGTTAATGAAATTATAAATTGTTTCTAAGTCACTTTTACTTGCTCATTCTTTAGAATTTAGTTAATTTTCAATTACTTTTTAATCTATCTTTCCACTTAAATGTGATTTTTTATTGTATTATGATTTGAAAAGGATTAATTTAATATTTCTGCTTTTCTGCATTTGCTTGTGAGATTTATATTCTCATACACAGTTTTTTGGAGGTGCCATGTACCATTAGAAAAAGGTATATTCTTTTCTATTCCCATTCAGTTTTCTCCAGGGTTATAAAATCTAATTTTTCTAAATTCTTTTCATCTCTTTAACTTATTTTTTGTTTATTATGTGCTTAGATATATTTAATTTTGAGAGGGGAAAGTTGAGGTCCCACACTAGTACAATTTTACTGCCTGTCTCCTTTTGTAACTCATTTAACTTTAACTTTAAGAATTAGGATACTGTACCTGACTTTGGTTCCATAATATTTGAATTGTTTCTTTCTAGTTACTTGTAGTATTTTCTCCTTTACCTGGGAATTCTGGAATTTGGTTACAATATTCCTGGGAGTTTTCATTGTAGGCTCTGTTTCTGGAGATGATAGGTAAATTCTTTCAATTTTTATTTTCCTCTCATGTTCCAGGATATCAGGTCAGTTTTCCTTAATAATTTTTAAAAATATGATGCTTAAGCTCATTTTTTTTTTTTTTTTGTGCACAGCTTTCAGGTATCTCAATAAATTCTTAAATTATCTTCCTTGAGCTATTTTCCAGCTCAATTGTTTTTTCAGATGAGATAATTCACATTTTCTATTTAAAAAACATTTTTTAAAATTTTGTTTTATTGTTTCAGCTTCAGGGTTTTTGTGCTGCTGTTTCTAAAGTTAATTATAGAAATTTGTAAGTTTTCAGTTCTTGTTAGTTTATATGCTCTAAGAAAAGATATGGTCATTGTTCTCCTGGCCTGTGCTCTGGTCTGGGAGCAGATACAAGTATTCTTTTTTTTTTTTTTTTTTTTTGTCTATTTAAAATTTTGTTTTATTTCTTTTTCATTTAATATTATTTTCCAATTACAGATAAAGATACTTTTCAGTATTCATTTTTGTATGATTTTGAACTACAAAATTTTTCTCCCTTTCTTCCTTCCCTCCCTTCTCCCCAAGACAGCAAACAAATTGATATAGGTTATACATGTAGAATCATGTTTAACAGATTTCCACATTAGTTATGTTTTGCCTGGAAGTTGTGCCTGAAAGAAGAATAAGAACAAAAGAGAAAAAACATAAAAATAAAAAACAACAAAAGAATAGTATGCTTCAATTTCATTCAGACTCCATAATTCTTTCTTTGGATATAAATAGCATTTTCTATCATGAGTCTTTTGGAATTTTCTTGGATCATTGCATTGCTGAGAAGAGCTAAGTCTGTCATTGTTAATCATTGTACAATGTTGCTGTTACTATATACAGTGCTCTCCTGATTCTGCTCACTTCACTAGGCATCATGTTTCCCAAGCTTTCTGCTTTTCTTCTAATCTTGGCTGCATTGGTTTTGTTTGTGTGAAATCTTTTTATTTTGATGTAATTATCCATTTTGCAAAATAATGTTCTCCAGTTTTTCTTTTCTTGTAAAGTCCTCCCTTCTCCAAAGATCTGACAGATAAATTATCCTTTGCTCTTCTCACTTGTCACTCTTTATGTCTAAATAATGAACCTATATCAACTAAATCCTGGTGTAGAATGTGAGCTGTTGATCTATGCCTAGTTTTGACCACATTATTTTTCAGTTTTCCTAGCAATTTTTGTCAAATGGTGAGTTCCTATCCCAGAAGCTGGAGTCTTTGGGTTTATCAAAAAGTAGATTACTATAGTCATTGAATACTGTATCTTGTGTACCTAATCTATTCCACTGATCCACCATCTATTTCTTAGTCAATACCAAATAAGTTTTGATAGTCATAGTGTATTATCCTCATGATAAATTACTATAATCCTTTTCCTAGTTTTTCAACATTTTTGCATCCATATTCATTAGCAAAATTATCAATAATTTTCTTTCTCTGTTTTGATTCTTCCTGGTTTAGGTATCAGTATCATATTTATGTCACAAAAGGAATTTAGTAGGAGTCTTTCTTGAGACTCTCACCCAGACATCGCCTGTTCTGTACTGTAATCCCCCTTTAGTGAAGTGAAACAGATCTTTCTTGAAGTCCTTCTCAATAATCTTAAGCTACAAAATTATTCCATTCCATCTTTTTGTGGGCCTTGATCAGAATCCATTTAGAGGCTTGATTTAATATTGTTTCCAAGGGAAACTGCTGCTAGCTCAAGCAGTTCCTGGCTTCTCTCTGCTATCCTGGCTCTGCCCTTCAACATTTCACAAGCACTATTTTTTTGCTTTGTAACTATAATAAATTTATCCAACTCTTCAGACTTCAATAATTTGATACAAATATTGTGGAAATTCTTGGACTAATACAACTCTTCAAGTCAGGTAACTTGTCTGGGATTTTATCTTAGTTTTGAATAGGTCATTGAAAGCAGAATGACTTCATAGTTATAGTGTGTGTCAGGCAAAATTTGAATGCAAGTTTTCTTCATGCCAAGTCCAGCCCTCTAATCTACTATGTCATTTTTCCTTTCTTTGAAAGTTTATTGAATAAAAAATGATTGGAACTAAACCAGATTATCTATAACTTAGAGAGGGCATAAGCTCATTAGGAAATCTGATTTTATTTGAGTTTTTGACTCAAAGAAATACTTATTTAATTACCTCACAGTGTAAAGAGCTGATCTTTGAGGCTCCACAAATGCTTCTGGGATTCTGGAAACCTCACCTCTTTCCCTAGAGGTGTTAGGTACTTGAATAAGATTCTTCATTAGATAACTGCATATTCAGAATCAGGATGGCAAAATTATACGACTTCCCAGTCAATTAAGATGAGGAAATACTGATTTTAAAAGACCAGGTAAACAGAGCCTCTTAATAAACATTTCATCCACTATAGTCATAGTATGTTTGTTTAAATATAACTGCTTGTATCATGCAATACAAGGGGGAAATTCTTTATGAAACTGATGTCAGTATGCTAAGTGAATATCATAAAAACATGGAGTAAAAGCCCATTAGGGCAAAGTCCTTTTTAAAAATTACATTTACTGGCTTTGTTGGACTAGACCATAAAGCAGCAGTGACATTTAGTGGAAATGTATTTCATATGTGGAAGGCTGGAAAGCAGAAATTTTACCAGATAAAACTGTCAAATGTAATATACTTTACAAATTCAGTTGAGCACATTGAAGAATATTGAACAAAAAGAGTAATGGCAGAAAGGATGTCCTTTCTCCCCCTTTAGCTCTTTTGAGAAAATTGTCAAGAAAATGGCTCACATCAAATGTATTTCCTAATTTCTTTTTCGTGTATTTTTGTTCTTCCTATTCTGAATAAATTATGCCTATGTTTCCAGTAGTTAGGAGTAAAGTTTAAATATTAAAACATGATGGTGTTGTTCAGTTGTTTCAGTGATGCGGTGAGTCATCATGATCTCATTTGGAGTTTTCTTGGCAAAGATAGTTGATTGACCATTTCCTTCTTCATCTCATTTTACTAAGGAAATCGAGGCAAACAGGGCTAAGTGACTTGCCCAGAATCACCCAACTAATAAATGTCAAAGCCATATTTTTACGTAAGCTCAGATTTTTACTTCATGTCTGGCATTCCAAGCATTGTACCACAGAGAGAACTAAAATTGGGTAAACTTTTCTGGATATAGGAGCAAGACTGACAATAGGTCCCAGGCACCTTAGTCATATTAAGCTCCTACTATGTATTAGACTATAAGCTAAGCAGTGGGGATTTAAAAAAAAAAAAAGAAAAGCAAAAGGCAACCTTTGTTATTAAGAAGCTCACAGCCTGAGCTTAGAGTAATAGTTATTTGAAAAACAATTGACTTTGATAAGTAGGTTTTATCTAAAAACATGTTTGAAAAGACAGTATTATATGGAACATCCAAGACAGAATGAGATGCTTCTGAGGTAATGGGTTACCTATCACTAGGAGTATTTAAGCAGAAACAGATTAATGGCTACTTTTCTGGGTTGTTCTTTTTTTTCTCCTTTCAAAAAGCAATATTTATTTTTTACATTCTTTTAAAAAAAATTTGAGTTCTCCCTTTTCTTCAGCTCTTCCTTTACCCTTTGTAAACATGTATGATTTCAGTTATTCAGATAAAGGGTAGCGAGATGATACACTGGATAGAATGCTGGCCCTGAATTGAGGAGGGCTTGAATTCAAGTCCACCCTTAGACATTTATTAGCTGGGTGGCCCTGGGCAAGTCACTTAACTCTGCCTTAGTTTTCTTATCTATAAAATGAACTGGAGAAGGAAATGGCAAACCAGTCCAGTATCTTTGCCAAGAAAAGTCAAAATAGGGTCATGAAGAATTGGATGTGATTAAATAAATAACAAAAATATGAAATCATGTAAAGCATTTCCATGTTGTCCATATTGTAAAAAAAAAAAAAAAAAGTAAAAAAAATTAAATTTCAACTTGCACTCAGTATTCTGTCAAGGAATAGAGAGCATTTTTTTTTATCATGATTCTTTCTGAATTGAGTTGAAATTGTATTGATTGGAGTAGCTAAGTCTTTGACAGTTGAACATAATTACAACATTACTATTACTATACACAGTGATCTAATGGTTCTGCTCACTTCACTCTGCATTAGTTCAAATAGGTTTTCCAGGTTTTTCTGAAACATTTCCTTTGTCATCTCTTATCCCATGATCATATTCCATTCCAATCATATACCACAACTTGTTCAGCCATTCCCCTATTGATGGGCATTCCCCTCAGTTTTCAATTCTTTCTCACCACAAAAAGAGCTGCAATGTTTTTGTACATATATAGGTCTTTTTTTTTCCTTTGATTTCTTTGGGAGATAGACCTAGTAGTGAAATTGCTGGATCAGAGAGCATGCATGGTTTTATTGCCTTTTGGGCATAGTTCCAAATTGTTCTCCAGAATGGTTGTCTTAGTTCACAGCCTCACTATACAGCACATGTGTTCCTATTTTTCCATATGGGAATCCTCTGTATTGGTGTACTAAATAAGAGTTTGAGCTAGAGGAACTCTCAGCTCCCTTCCAACTCAGATCAAAGATGCTATCACCTATGGCTTTTTAGTTTTTATATTTTGTAACTTTTGATCAACATTTGATCTCTTAATTTTGAAAAAAAATTGGACAAGAGATATGATTCTCTTTGCTCAATTAATAACTGGTTGAATAAAACTTGGATTTGGCTGCTATTGAATTTTGTAGTTGCCATAGATCAAATGTATTGTTGGGGAAAGAGAGACAATAGCACAGCGAAGGGGAATGCACAGTTCTTGCCTCATATTTGGCTGAGCACAAGTCATAGTAAGGTCCAGAAGAATAAAATCTAGAGGAAGGCAAACCTCTTCCTTCTATACTCTCAGAAAGGAAAGGCTGTAGAAGTAGATAACGTTCTCTGTGAAGGGTGTGACTAGACTTAAAAAACAAAGATGTCTTTGTGGGTCTGTGCTAGTAAATCAATGCATTTTCGATCTCGGTAATTACAAGTTTTGAAGAAGTACACAAACACACATAATTTTCATGGGATTCAGGGAGAGGGTAGGAAGAGTTCTTAATTTTATCATGTTAACTGTGGTATAGTTAGATGCTTTGTGAGGCACTCTATATGATAGCATGACTACTGTCTTACCATTTTAGCTACCATCTTAGCTTAGTTTTCCATGATTTGTAGCCCCTATATTCTGATTTAAAAAAAAAAAAAAAAGTAGAATAGAAATGGAGGAGATAATTCCTAAACTTGTGTCCACATGGAATAAAGTGGCAGAGCAGGCATACCCAGGAATAAAACTCCAGAAAAGCCAGAAATTGCATTGAAAGATGTAAACAAAAAGTACTTTCATTGTTTTTGTTTTTCTCCTCTTATCTCAGTATATCAGATAGCAAAAGCATTATTATAGAATAGACTTGCACTTTTGCCTTCTTGGGTTGTTTTTGTAGATTATATATTTTAAATTGGTTAACCGGACTGTGTATAATTTTGTTTGTTTAGGAGTGCTACTAAATTTGATGTTTATTTAGTATCAAGGAGGCTCTTAAAGCACCTAAAACTACTAACACAGGTGAATGATGTTTGAAAATGTATTTAACCTAATTCTTATGATCCTGTTTAGGACTCCCACTGAAGTGCAAATACTTCAATCCCAGATTAAGAGATTTGAATTTTATCTGTGCTTTCTTCTATCTTGTTTAAATATTTTAAATTCTCTAATAGATATGGATAATGAAAATAATTTTTCCCTATCTTCTGTAAATCAAATTAAATATTGTCACATGCATAATGTTGTTGCAGGTGATGAGTATGATATAAACTTTATTTAAGGACATTGTTTAGATGAAGACATTATTTGTCTTTGGTTTGGTAGTGGGATTAAATCCACACAGATGAGTATAATACACAATATGGCATGATTAGAATTTAAGGAAATTGCATTCTATAAGACCTTTGAAAGAAAAAGTTGTCTTCAATATTAGAGATCAGGGTGGAGAAGGAATTTTGTTGCTTGTTTGCATATTCCTCAGGCAAAACAAGTAAGGGAAGATAATCCCAGTTTAAGCAAAGAAAGACACAAAAGTGGAAGAATATCAGGCACGTAAAGAGAAAGACTGAGTAAAGAATGGTTCAATTGCTATAGAGTATGGAAAAGAATAAATTGAGAAAAAGCTGAAGAAACACATGGTAAAATTTAAGAGATGTTGTGGTAAAATGGAAAGAGTATTGGGTTTGGGGTTTCAGAACCTGGCTTCAAATTCTGCCTACCTTTACTACTTACCTTTGTATCCCCGGGCTAGCCATTCATGCCTTCTAATCTTTAGTTTCATTATCTATAAAATAAAGAAGTTGCATTAGAGAAGATTAGAAGATTAGAAGATTAATCTCTGCCCTTTTTTTTTTGGTCATGGACCCCTTTGGCATACAGTGAAATATATGGACCTCTTCTCATAATAATTTTTAAAAATAATTGAATGAAATATTAAATTTTAGATATAAATTAATCAAAACGAAGATGAATTTTCCCCCATCTAAATTCATAGACCCCTTGAAATCTATTTGTAGACATTTTGTCTGTGAGTGTCAAGTTAACAATCCTGGAAGTAGATGAACTTAAAAAATCCTCTTTCCTTTGAATCTATGATAGTATGTTAAGTTGGGTTCTGTGATGATGAAGAGCTTTGAATACCTGACAAAAGAGTTTGAACTTTACTCAGAAGCAGTGGTGAACTGCTAAATATTTTTGAGCAGAAAACTAACTTGGTTGGATTTAATAAGAAGAAAATTATTTGGGAATAGTTTAAAAGACAAAAGTGGTGGCAGTAACATCTTTTTGAAGACTGTTATAATAGTCCAAGTGGTTAGTAGTAGTAAGACCTGTGATTACAGAGGTCAAGGTAGATGCTGGAGAAGAGGTTAATGGGGATTAACAGGACTTGATAACACATTAGATACAAATAAGTGTGTAAATATACTTAGTGTGTACAATACAGTATATATATATATATATATATATATATATATATATATATACACTTTAGATACAAATATCTAGATGCAAATAAAGTGACAGTTACAAATAAAGTGTGTAAGGCCAAAGAGAATATCAAGATTTCAAATGTGATTTTTGTAACTAAATTTGCTAGATACTGAGGGAAGATCATAATAAGATCTAGCCTACAGAAACAGTTTCAAAATTTTCCAAGTACTCATATCATTGCTGTGAGGTACATGTAGTAATTCCCTCCATTTTACAAACGAAGAAATTTAAGCATGGACAAGCTAAGTCCATAGCTAGCAAATGTCTGAGAAGGATTTGAACTCGAATCTTTTTACCTGCAAGACCAACACTGTCTACTGAGATACAAGTTGCTTTTCTATACAAGAAAACACAAGAGGCTCTTTAGCACAATCAAGTGAGGTAGGTGCTATGATCATCATTTTATAGTTGTGTGAATTGAGACAGAGATTAAGTGATTTGCTCAGAATCACACAGCTAGGAAATATTTGTCTGAGTTTAGCTTTGAACATAGGATTCTAGGTCCAGTGCTCTATCCACTGTGATACCAAGGGACAGCTAATTAGTCCCTTTCCCCCAAAATTTACATTGAGCAGGAGGGGAGAAGGGAAGATAGGTTTCAATAGAAACATGAATAAGAGCATAAAAGCATATGGAAGAGGCAGAGAACATTTTCCATTGGGGTCATCAGGAAAGAATTGTGGATGGGGTTAGGCCTGAGCTGAATGTTTGAAGGAAGTTAAAGATTCTAAAGAGAAGGAATGCATTTCAGGTATAAGGAATAGCTTCTGTGAATGCATGGAAGTAGGAGATAGAATGACTCGTAGGTCAGTTTGTCTATATGCTATCATTCTGGATGGGCGGATAATGCAAAATTAGACTAGACAGAAAAGGTTGTAACCACATAGAGAAGGGCCTTTAAACTCAGGCTAAAGAGTTTGTATTTTATCTTAGGGAACTCTTGGAAGTTTTAGAACAGACTGGACATGACTAGACTGATGTGTTTGTATTATTTTAATAGATATTTGAGAATGGATTTGGAAAGAGGAGAGCTTAGAAGTCAAGAGACTAATTAGAAGGTTCTAACAATAATCCAGGTAAGAAGAATAACTAAGTGAAAATAATGAGATAGATGCTCATGAGATAGATGCTAGAAATGCAGTGAAAATAGAATATACAAGATTTAAAAACTAATTTGATGAGGGTAAAGGGGCAAAGGGGGAGAAGTAGAGATTATGAATCTGGATAATTAAGAAGTATACTCAGTAGAAATCAGGAAATTTGAAGGAAAGGCAGTTTGAGAGAAAAATAATTTGGGCATATTGAGTTGAGATATCTGATTTGTACTGTCTTATCTGTCTTTGTAGAAGCTGCCAGAGTTTGTTTTGCCTTTAAAGTCATCTCTAGATCATGATGAGGCATCAAAGTAGGGCTTTTAATATTCTTAGAATTCATTCATTTTGTAATAATTGTGCTATGCTTGTGGAAATTATGTGTTCCAGATTTTCCAGGGCAATCCTAGTTTTAAAAAAGGAAAGCATATATCCAATGAAGCTTTGCAAACCAATCCTAGTTGTTAGAATGTGTATCCCCATTTCTGATTCAGAAAATATAGTTGCTATAAGTATGTTAATTTTATAAAATATTTTCTGGTTTTAAAAATGAAAATTGTCAAATAAATTGTTCAAAATTCTGTTCAAACAACTGTAATAATCCCATAACTAATTTCCCTGCTTTCAGTCTCTTTCCTCTCCAATCTGTCATTCACATACCAGACAAACTGATATTCCTAAAAGATCTGACCATATTATTCCTTTCACTTGAAAATTTTCATCAGCATCTTATTGTTCTTAAGATCAAATACTAGGCTTATATTTTATATTTAAACTTTCTACAATATCACTTCATTTTACCTTTCCAATCTTAATTTCTTACTTCTCTTCACATACTGTAGTCTAAATTGTACTGCAAGCACATATAATTCTACCTGTTGCCTCCATGGAACAGAGGTTTCATATTTCTGGATCGAATCAGGCCCTTTCTTCAAAGGATATGGCAGGTGTCATCTCCTAGAGGAAATTTTTCTTGATTCTCTCTCCTCTCCCCCCCCCCCCATAATTATTAATGTTTTCTTCCTCTTACAATGCATTTTGTCTTTCATACATTATGACTTACTTAGGTGAAGTCAAGAGTTCACTTTTTTTCTCAATACTTTGGGGAGTGCTTCCTTATTTATTATGTCTGGTTTCCAAATGACAGGATGGATGTCCAGACTAATAATGATCTGGCTGTTTGTGGAGTGATGATTCTAGTTGAATGAATCATGCTGAAATACATGGAATGGAAAGAATGAAATACTGCTTATTGAAATAGAGGGCTCTGCAGTGACAGTTTTTATACATGTTGTAAACACATAATTTTCTTTTCTTTGAGCAAAAATACATTACTTCAAGAGTATTTATAATTTATGCCAGTTCATATTTTTCAAAAGGGGGGCTGGACAAGGAACAATTTTGTGCTAAAGGGAGTTTTTGATTTGTGGCCATTGTCCTATTTCTAATATCCTTGGTGAAATCTTAAGAAGCACATTATTAGCCAAAGGGCTTCTAATCTAGTCTAATTCCCTGGTAATTTAGCTAAAATGGTTTAATACTATAAAATTGCAAAAGCATAAAAAAACTGATTGAAGAATAAAAGAAAATTGAGATGCATTTTTAAAAAGAGAAATAGCATAGAGCCAAATAATCTGGCATACTGTCAGATAAAATATTTGAGGTTGATGGAGTCACATGTGATGAAAAAAAATTAGCTTGTAGTAATGCTGAAAGAATAACATATTCTTTGCAGTTTTGATTTAGAAATGTGACATGAAAACTTGACATCAATATTTTAAAAGAAAAAGGAAGTGAATATAGTGACCAGTGAGAAAAATACTCTTACTTATGCATTCTAGGTGATTTGGATGATAACATGGAATTCCTCCTAATGAAAATTTTCAAATGAACCTTGATTTTATTATGTAGGCACATTGTATTGTCTAGTATTGAGGGTTCAGTTCTTGGTTCATGTTCTTGATCAGTTTCATGAGATCTATCCCAGCAATTGGAAAGTCAGTTTGCTATCCCAAAGTGTAAGAAGTATGAATTCAAAAACTTAAGCTTTTAAGTTAAAAAAAAAAAGTTATGTTGATTTGGTAACATTCTCAGGGAAAAAAAACTAAAAAGTGATTTAAAGTTTTTGTGATTTCAAAAATCTTTGTGTGATTCTGGAAATCTTTATGTGATTCTACTTTTGCCTTTATGGAGCAGGAATTCCATTATTAGTCAATCCCTTCTTTCAAAGGACATGTCAAGTGCCACCTTCTATGGTTTTTTTTTTTAATTATAGCCTTTAATTTACAAGATATATGCATGGGTAACTTTTCAGCATTGACAGTTGCTAAAACCTTTTGTTCCAATTTTTCCACTCTTTCCTCCCACCCCTTCCCCCAGATAGCAGGTAGACCAATACATGTTAAATATGTTCAAGTATATGTTAAATACAATATAAGTATATATGTCCATACAGTCATTTTGCTATACAAAAAGAATCGGACTTTGAAATAGTGTACAATTAGCCTGTGAAGTAAATCAAAAATGCAGGCATCCAAAAATAGAGGGATTGGGAATTCTATGTAGTGGTTCATAGTCATCTTCCAGAGTTTTTTCGCTGGGTGTAGCTGGTTCAGTTTATTACTGCTCTATTGGAATTGATTTGGTTCATCTCATTGTTGAAGATGGTCATGTCCATCAGAACTCATCATCATATAGTATTGTTGTTGAAGTATATAATGATCTCCTGGTCCTGCTCATTTCACTCAGCATCAGTTCATGTAAGTCTCTCCAGGCCTTTCTGAAATCCTCCTGCTGGTCATTTCTTACAGAACAATAGTATTCCATAAAATTCACATACCACAGTTTATTCAGCCATTCTCCAGTTGTGGGGCATCCACTCAGTATGCCACCTCCTATGGAAAGCCTTTCCTGATTGTCTCCTTTCTTCCCCTAGTTGATAGAGCTCTCTCCCTCTTGAACTGTACATTATTTTAAATATATTCTGTACTTACATGTATCTTTCAATAATCCTGCTTCCCCCCAAAAAAAAGTAGATTGTAGACTTGAGGGCAAGGACTATTTTTGTAATATTAGTCTTTGCATTTGGCCAGTATCTAGCATAATGAACTTAGAACATTAAGTGAATGAAAATGTTTAGGCAAGTTGACTACAATTCCTTAATTGCAGAAGCTGTTCTAAATCATCACAATCAGGATCTTCATTTTAGGCAAAGTTGCTTCCAGTTATTATTCCTAATTGCCTTGTTCTTGAATGGAACATTTTAGTGGTATCTTATGCCATTTGTAGTCAAAAAGTTTTCACTCTCTTCTCCATCCTTCTTCTGAAAGAGTTAAAAGGGGATCTTAGACATTATTTTAATATAATATCTTTGTTTTACAGATAAGAAAACAGAAATATGCTTGATGTAGTTCAATCTGCCTTGTAATGTTTTGTTTTGTCCATGATAATAACTGGTAGTATGCTTCTCTGCAATGAACATAATAGATATTACATGTTATGCAACAGAGTCACCTAACTTTATTAACATTTTAATTTTGTAGTATGTGTTTGGTTCTTTAAGTATGATAATTTGTGTGATGGGGGTGGGACAGGGTACCATGTCCTTTCCTGGTTTAATGTAAAAGGAATTGCAGTATGTGTGAAGTTTGAAATATATTACTTGTTAATCTTTATATAGGAAGCAGATGGTTTAGTATTCTCTGTGTTCTAATCTTGTTTTTCTGCTGATTTGGGTTGTACAAGTTATTTAACTCCAGCTTTAGTTGTTCCATCTGTGAAGAGGAGAAATTAGATCTCTCATTGCTGATAAACAACAAACTACATAAGTGATGACAAATATTTTTAGCAGATAAATTTTTAGGATTCTGAATGCTTAGTCATCATAATTAATATCAGTATTTTCAGAGTTCACAATAAATGATAAAGCCAAGTCAAAGGAACTCTTTCCTATAGCATTATCTTTCTGTATTTCAATAGATCTAAGCTTCCATCAATGTGGATACTTGCTGCAGTAGGAGAGATCACAACCAAGCCTTCTTACTCCATGTGGTACTTGCTCATATACTCCTATAAATCCTTCACAGGTGGTGCATCCAATATGTGGTTGCTTTAATGCCTTAGGATCACATTAACTATCAGTTATCTTTCATGCTCATTATATGAGTGGCCCACCTCCTTTTCTGACCCTATATATTTTTATGGATGTTTTTTGTCATATATCTCTCCATTGCCCTTAGAGTAGTTACCTGTGAGTTATTAAACTCTTCTTAAAGTCTTCAGAGACTGTATTTTATGACTCTAGAAGAAGAATGTTGTTAAGGAGATGGAGCCTGATTTCAGGAAGATGGGAATCATTAAAAATACGAAATTATAATCACCAAGGGTACCTCACATCCTCCTCCTCCTTTACATTTCTGGATCCAGTCTATCTGCAGCATCTGACCAAGGTATATATACTAGTGCACTAGCTCTGAAGGAACACTTTCTAATTGGGTATCATAGTTTCAGCTTATGGAATTCTTTATTTAGTCCACTGTGATGGTTGGTGAAGATGTGTGTGTGTGTGTGTGTGTGTGTGTGTGTGTGTGTGTGTATACACACAAAGTTAAAGGATATGTATTTACATTCTACATTCTCACTTTGGGTTTTATTTGGCCATTTGCGGGAAACTATCTGTTGTCTAGGTGGCATCAAAGAGTGAAGAGAATGAAATCAAGCCAACCCCTCTACTTGTCTTCAAATCTGGTGTCAGACATTTATTAGCTATGTGATTGACACTGGGTAAGTAAGTCACTTAGCAATATTAACTTAACTTTTTGCCTCAGTTTCCTCATATGTAAAATGAATTGGAGAAAGAAATCTTTTCCAAGAAAACTTCAAATGTGGTCACAAAGAGCTAGATATGACTAAACACCAACAAATCTGTTGTCAGAAAAAATATCAATGACATTTTAAATGTACTCGTTCTGTGTATATGTGAAGCTTCACTTAGTCAACAAGTCTTTCTTATCATTTTTGTTCTTAAATAATTTTTCCAGCATATTTTTACTATTCTCCCCAAACTTATTTTTGTAGTAGAGTCACCAAATTGATATATGGATTAAATTTGCAAGGTATTATAAGAGTTCTTAGGAGGTAAAATTTCTCTACTTCCTCATATTATACAACATAGAGGCCACATTCTTCTATGAAGATAATTTAATGCATTATATATCAGGTTCTTTTTAAACAAAATATTTTGGTAACTATATCTCAATATAAAAATAAAGAAAAAATTAAGACAATTCTATGAAGTTTAAAGAGTTCTAATTCAGAAGTCTGAACAAATAATAGTATAGATTCAGAGGTTTTTGATTTGTTGAGTACTGGCAGGACATCTAAAAGGTCATATTCTGCAGGCTGATGAAAAATATGGTACTGAATAATAGAGAAAAATATGGCTAAGAGGTCAGGCTGATTTTGGAGTTATTGTAGAGGAGAGAGTGGAAGCCATGAAGGAGAGTAAATTACTTAAGGGGATCAGCATAAAGGAGACAAAAAGCAAGAAGTTGGTGATTGAACCTTAGGGAAAAGATAGAGTTTGGGAAGGAGAAGGAGAGGGTAGCAAGAGGAGCAGAGAAGGCATGGTTATAGAGCCATAAATGTTCAGAGAGATCAACTAGGAAATTGCAACATTGCAGAAACCCACAGAGAAAAGTTTCAAGGAGAAGGGAAGTGGTCAGCGGTATCAAGTTTAGTAGAGAAATAGCAGAATAAGAAAAGTGAAAGAAGGTAAGATTCATTATTGAAAGGACATGCTCTGGGTCACACAGCTAATGTCTGAGGCCAGAAGATGAATCTTTCTGACTTCAAACCCAGTGCACCTAACTGTTCTAATCACATTATGGTATAAGACAAAAAAGCACTGGAAAGAAAAAAGTTGGATGGATGGCATGACTTTTGATTAAAAGACCTTGGTTCTAGTTACAGCTTTGTTACTAAACAGACAATCTTATGGTTCTGTTTTCTCATCAATAAAATGATGAAGGGGTTGAATTGAACGCAGCTTGGTACAGTGACAACAGCTATTAGCTAAAGCCAGAGGATCTAAGTTCAAAATCCAACCCCCCTACCCAACATACACACTTTAGGTCAGCTTGGGAAACTCAGTCTTCTACCTTACAATCTCCTCATTAAAAATGAGGAGATTGGACTGTATGCTTTCCCAAAATGCCTAGGTCTATATTTGTGATTCTATGTTCCTTTCCTATCTTAAATTTCTCAACTTCTTGCTTTTATTTTATTTTGTTTGTAGTTATTTTTGTATATATCTTACTCCTTCCTCCCCTGAAGAGAATAGGAACTGTTATTTCATTTTTGTAACCTAAGCAACTGTTCCAGTACTTTGCACACAGTAGTTACTTAATAAATGTTGGATTAAATTGAATCTCCAAAGTCTTTTCCAACTCTAAAATGCCATGATTCTATGGTTCTAACAGAAATTCTGTTTCTGCAAGAGCATGTCGGGCTTTAAGAAAACCTCATGTATGAAAATATAAATATATATCTCCTATATATATTTCTAGAGGCTTATTATGATTACAAAAGGAGTCTTCACCTAACAAGATTGTTGTTTTAAGTTATGATTTCCCTGATACATTTGTATCAGGATTTATTTACAGTTTGGTTTATTTACAGAATAAAAACTATTTGACAAAGTAGAACTATAGAGTTTTACTTAAAGTACCTTATAGATTATGTAGTGAATCTAATTTTTAAAAAAAAAAAAAAAACTATGGCACAGAGAGAAGAAAAATCTTGACTGGGAGTATCAATTGAATATCTTAGAACCAGGGAATAAGGTTAGGTCTATTTCCCTTGAAAGCTATGCTCTTATCACTGTACTAAGTTGACTGTAGTTGGGGCCACTTTTCTGTTCACTGACTTGTAATTTCAGCTAAATCTTGGTTTATCTGCCCAGAGTGGTTGGGAATTGTGCTGGCCCTAGCTATGCCTTTATTTAAGTCACTGGAAAATGTTGAAGAGAACAATGTAGAAGGTATAATGCTTTGGATTTCCCTTCAGGAAAGATGGCTCCATTACTAATTCCCTCGTTAGGTCCATTGATTTAATTATTTCTGAATTCACCTACACCTACGTTTCAGTTTCTTGTCCATGTGAACATCATGAAAGACTTTGTTAAATGAATTTCTAACATCCAAGTATACTATACCTAACATCCACCTGATCCAATCACTGCTGAAAGAAGAAATAAATGAATGAATAAAAAGCATTTTTAAGCACCCATTGTGCTATATGCTGGATGTACAAATACAAAAGGGAAACTGTCCCTCCCTTTAAGGAACTTACATTTAAATAATGGAGCTCATAGTGGAGTGATGGCCATAGAAGACAATTTTGGTTTGAGAAATTGAAGTATGGTGAGTTGATCCATAGGGTAGTTGATTAACATTTCATTTCCTTCTAGAAGTAATGGAAGTATTGTTTGGTGGGTGCCATACCAAGGAAAGGGTGGGGAAGCTAATGGTCAGGAGGAGATATATACATATAGTGTTAGGGCAGATTGCAAGATGGTATAGGTGTGTGAATGGAGTGTGAAGGCATACTCCATTTGGAGCTAACTAGATATAGTGGATAGGTGAATCTGTACTTATTTGCCCAAAAGACAACTTAGTCCCAGGGCAGGAGTTCCAAAACTAAGTCAGTTGGATCCCTCAAGTGTTTGTAGGTATGGTTTCTGGAGGGGCTGTCTTAGAAGTAGTATGGCAGAAAATGAGGTTAGGACTTGCTTTTAGGGGAAAATTTTTTTTTTCTTGAGACACCGGTTCTAAAAACATATATTTTCTTTTCCTCCTACTCCCCCATGGAAAAATAACATTTTAAAGAAAAAAAATGGTGCTTGTGGGGTGGAGAAGAGGAGGGAGGTAGGGATGTGTGTGTATGTGTGTGTGTATGTGTGTGTGTGTGTGTGTGTGTGTGTATGTGTGTGTAGCTTCAACATAACTGCCCTAAACAGAGCTTTTCCTTGTAATAAAGTATAATTAAGCAAAATAAACCACCACACTGACCAAATCTAGCAGTATGTTTATACCTATATATAGTCCATGTTCTTTTTAGCCAGATATGAGAGGTATGTTTCACTATTAGTCACCTGAGGTCAAACTTAAGCATTGCATTGATCTGAATTCACTGTTTTCCTTTATATTATAAAGTAATCTTTATAATGCACATTTGGTTGTGCTTACTTCACTCTATAGAGTGAAGTATCACCTCATGCAGTCCTCCTAAGTTCTTCTGAATGCCTTATGTTCCTTGTTTCTCAAGGGGCAATAAACATTCACTTACATTCTTATACTGTGGTTTGTTCAATCCTTCACTTATTGATGGATACCTGATTTGTTTTTCTTTTTTTTTTTTCTTTTTTTTTTTTTTTTTGCAACTGTAGAAGTGTCATAAGTATTTTGGTGAAATGTTTCTCTTTATAATCTTCGTATAATCTCTTTTTTGCCATTGTTCCAAATTGTTTTCCAGATTGACCAAGACAATTTACAATACTACAGATAATGTACCTACTCCATATAATGCTTCTAACACTGAATAATTCTATTTTTTATCATCTTTGTGAATTTGATGGAGGTGATAGGAAATCTCAGAATTCTTTTAGTTTATATGTCTCTGCAACTCTAAGATACCACTACACACCTGTCAGATTGGCTAAGATGACAGGAAAAAATAATGATGATTGTTGGAGGGGATGTGGGAAAACTGGGACATTGATGCATTGCTGGTGGAGTTGTGAACGAATCCAACCATTTTGGAGAGTAGTTTGGAACTATGCTCAAAAAGTTATCAAACTGTGCATACCCTTTGATCCAGCAGTGTTACTACTGGGCTTATATCCCAAAGAGATTATAAAGAAGGGAAAGGGACCTGTATGTGCACGAATGTTTGTGGCAGCCCTGTTTGTAGTGGCTAGAAACTGGAAACTGAATAGATGTCCATCAGTTGGAGAATGGCTGAATAAATTGTGGTATATGAATATTATGGAATATTACTGTTCTGTAAGAAATGACCAACAGGATGATTTCAGAAAGGCCTGAGAGATCTTACACGAACTGATGCTGAGTGAAATGAGCAGGACCAGGAGATCATTATATACTTCAACAATAATACTATATGATGACCAGTTCTGATGGACCTGGCCATCCTCAGCAACGAGACCAACAAATCATTTCCAATGGAGCAGTAATGAACTGAACTAGCTATGCCCAGAGAAAGAACTCTGGGAGATGACTAAAACCATTACATCGAATTCCAATCCCTATATTTATGCCCACCTGCATTTTTGATTTCCTTCACAAGCTAATTGTACAATATTTCAAAGTCTGATTCTTTTGTACAGCAAAATAACTTTTTGGTCATGTATATTTATTGTGTATCTAATTTATATTTTAATGTATTTAACATCTACTGGTCATCCTGCCATCTAGGGAGGGGTGGGGGGTAAGAGGTGAAAATTGAACAAGAGGTTTGGCAATTGTTAATGCTGTAAAGTTACCCATGCATATAACCTGTAAATAAAAGGCTATTAAATTAAAAAAAAAAAAACAAAGAAAAAGAGATGAAGGGGGAAAAAAAGTTTATATGTCTCTGATGTTAATTATGTGGATCATTAAAAAAAAAACATAATGGTTGGTAATTTGCATTTCTTCTTTAGAAAAATGTTTTGCTCATATATATTTGCATCCACTCCCTGAATATCTTGACAATGTGATGTAAAGATGTTTCTACATGTAACGGTTTTTTTTCTTAATGTAGCTACATTGATATTGTTTTTGTAAAAGTATTTTAATGTCACATAACAAAAATTGTCTTTTTGTAATTTGTATTCTATTCTATCTATTGCTTAGTTATAAATTCTTCTGTCTTATCCAAAAAGGCAAATCTTATTTATACCTCATATATGGCTTTCTACTTATCCAATAGTTTTTATCAAATAGTGAGGTTTTTTTTTTTTTTTTAGTATTTTATAGTCTTAGAATTTATTCAGCACTATGCTACTACATAGGGTTATTTCTGATTCTTATTTCTCTATTTGTCTATTTTTTCTGTTTTTTTAAAAAATCAGTAGCAAATTGTGTTGATGATTATTGCTATATAATATAATTTGAAATTTAGTAAAGCTTTTCCTATTTTTTTCATTATTTCCTTGATATTTTTTACTTTTATTCTAAATAAAATTTGCCATTATTTTATTCATTTCTATAAAACATCAGTATTTGGTATAGCACTTAACCTTTAAATTAGCTTAATGTTATCATTTTTATTATATTGGAACAGTTTATCCTGTAATAGTGACTCTCCAATTATTTGTCTTTCATTAATTTTGCAAAGCATTTTTATATTTATATAGTGCCTCCCATAAATTAGCTTCCAGGTGTTTAATTCTTTTAGTAAACATTTCAGATAGAATTTCACTTTCTATCTCTTGTGAAGGTTCTGAAAACAATATGTAGAAAGTTGTATTACTTTTAAACTTATTTTTATTCTTCTATTTTTTTGAAGTTATTGTTTCAGTTAAAATTTTCATTGAATCTCTAGGATTCTCTAAGTAAACCATCACATTAGCTACGAATAGGGATAAATTTGCCTCCTCTTTTGGTCTATGTTTATTCCCCCAATTTGTTTTTCTTGTCTTTTTGTTACACCTAGCAACTTTAGTATTATATTAAATAATGGCATATGCAGATAGCTTTAAAACTGATCTTATTTGGAAAATCTTAGTTGTTTCTCCATTATTAATACTTACAGGTATTGGTTTTAGATATGTGTTAATTGTAGTATAAGGACATGTCCTTTTTTGTGTGTTTTTAAAAATGTAAACAAGGCCTTTTCTCTTTCTATTGTAATTATAAAAATAAAGTTATTGAATTAGATTGGCTTTAAAGTCTCTTTCAGCTTTACATATATGATTCTATGAGATTTTTATGATTTGTGTCACTCATATAATCTATTATATTCATAGTTTTCCTAATGTTGGTTTATCCTTTTATTCCTGGAAAAAAAATCCAAGCAGTTTTTAAAATATTACTAAACTTAATCACCAAAGTTATTAAAAAGTGCATATTTTTTGACTTAGCTATACCACTATTAGGCCTATGCCTTCAAAGAAACCAAAAAAAGGGGGAAAAGATTTGTATATAAAAATATTTATAGCATCTCTTTTCATGGTAGTCAAAAAATATTGAGATTTTGAATTGAAATTCCTTTTCGGAGAATAACTAAATAGTGATATATGAACATAATGAAATATTCTTATGCCAAAAGGAATAATGAAATTGTTTCATAGGAAATTGAGATGACCTCTATGAACTGATGCAGAGAGAAATAAACAGAACTAGGAGAACAATTTGTACAATGCTGATATTGTAGAAAAAAATAACTTTGAAATTCTGCACAATGCCATGACAAACCAGGAGTTCAAAAGAATGTTGATGAAATACATCATTCATCTCCTGCCAAAAAAAAGGTGATAAAATTAAAATGCAGAAAGAATACCCTTTTGAATGTGGCCAGTGTGGGAATTAATTTTGTCAAACTGTACAGATAGTCCCCTGTTTTGTTTTAATTTGCTCATTTGGGGGAGCATGGTGGAAAGGACAGATTAATAAGTAATTTTTAAAAAATTTGGTAACATCAATGGATAATTTTTAAAATATGATATCATAGACCGGGGTTCTTTGATTTTTTTTTTTTTTTTTTTTTGGTGGCATGAAGCCCTTTGCAGTCTGGTGAAGTCTACAGATTCTGCCTTTAGAATAATGTTTTTATATACATAAAACAAAATACATGTGATTATAAAGGAAACCAATTATATTGAAATCCAATTATTAAAATATACTTAAAAAATTCAAGTTAAGAAGCTCCAATAGACTTTTTAACTAGTATTTTATTCAAGATTTTTACATCATTATTTATTATTGATATGGGTCTACAATTTTGTTTTTCTTTGAATTACATATCATAGCTATTTGTTTCATAAAAGAAATTTGATAAAATATCTTCTATTTTTTTTTTTTTTTTACAGTTTATGTCACAAAAGGTGAGTTGCTCTTTTAAGTGATAGAATTAATATGTAAATTTATCTGGTCCCAGGTTTTTCCTTTGGGATTTAGTTTTAGTTTTGCTCAATTTCTCTTTCTCAGATCTAGTGGCATCAATTCTTTCCTTCCTATGTTGTTATTCTAGTCATTTTATAGTTTTTATACCATAACTTGTTCTTGAACTCCTGATGAATAGTAGTAACTATTCTTTTCCAAATATTCACAAATAACCCCTCTACTAAAGGCAGCATAGCATTTTCCTGAACTGAAGAGGATAGCAGTCATTCAAATGGAATAGTTCTGTTTTTCTACCCTGTGGCTTGCTGAGACCAAGGTTTTATTAAGAGAACTGATCTTTATTCTTCTTGTTGTTGTTCTCCCATTTCTATTATCATTCTGCAAGATATTTGTCTTCTTTTGTACAGTGTTGCCATCCTAAATAAAAAGGATAGGGATAATCAATTGAATTTTGGAGCAAGGGGAATGAGTGTTATATGAAAAATTTGCTATTGCCACTACCTTTTCCTTCCAATTTTCAAAGGATTTAAGAATTTCAAATGACAGCTGAAGTAGAGAGCAAATGAAATTGAATTTTAGACTTTCAGTCTAAGGAAATATGACATGTTGTGCATTAGAGCCAGTAAGCCTCACTACTGAATACCTAGAACCTATATTTCTCTCTGAATTGTTTAAAATGTTTATTTTGATTTTATCCCTTGGTATTCATGTCCTCTCCCTTTTACTCAAGATACTGTTGTGAATGATTTTCTAATTCCCACTTACGGAGGCTTCCCCAGTACCATATTTTCCATATCTTTTCTTTTATTATTTCTTCCTATTTATTATTTTGCTATGATGCAGTTTAAAAGCCACTTCTTTCCTGGAACCTTTTTGCCTAATCCTGCCCCCATTTTGATCATTGCTTAATGTATTTTTCATTTTTTTATGAGTATTCCTAAGTCAATATTCCTAAATCAATTATTTAGAAATAAAGAGTAATGTGAACTGGACACTTGGCAACAACTTTGAAACTTTTATTTCACCCTTCTTGGACCATTTATTCTGTAGTGTAGGGTGGGACTTCTAATCCTCATAAAATGAGGGCAGTGATTAGCTTGAGGAAAGGCCAAAAGATCAAAATGATAATGTGTTATAGAGGAAAGGCTTACATAATTTTAAAGTTATTTCTATTGTTTAACCCTTTTAAACTCAAATGTTTTTATTTCATTAATCCTAACCATAGCAAAATTTCTCTTCAACAATTCTACTTCTCTAGTTCTATCTGTGGTTTATTAACCACAGGTTTACTACAATGTTCCCACAAAGCATAATTCTCCCTAGAAAATATCACTAAAGAGAATGAGAAAACCACTTTGATTTAGTAGGCTAACCAAAAAGAAAATAACTATTCTCTCTCTCTCTCTCTCTCTCTCTCTCTCTCTCTCTCTCTCTCTCTCTCTCACATACACACACACACACACATACACACACATTCCCTCCTTCCCTTCTTCTTTGCTCCTCTCTTCCTCCCCATCCTCTCTCTAACAAAACAAATTCTCATTGGCTATGTTGAAAAATACCTCTCATTCTGCATATTACTGCACCATTATAGTGTATTTCTAAAAAAATATGCAATGTTATTGTTTTTCAGTACACCTATTCATTAACTAAGATAACAAATGTTGCCATTGTACTTGTTTAATGAATTGATAAATGATTTCAAGTGATCTGATATCTATATATAATTATTAATTTCTTAAGTAATACTAAAAAATTAACAATTGTCTTTTCTCAATCTTATTTAATATTATCTTGTGTAGCAAAAATATATTCAAATTCAGAAATAAATCCTATGAATGATTATAAATTTCTAATGGAGGGTCCTGATTGCTTTTGTAATTTTAAACTTTTGTTTTCAGTCACTTCCTCTCAGTACCCATGTTCCCATTTTAATGAGACCCGTAGGAGGCTGTGGAGGAGGAAAGATTTCCTAAGGGCCAAACCTTACTCCTAAATAGTGTTAGAAATAGTCTTTCAAGGAAATTGATGTAAGGTCCCTTAGGTTTAATTGTTTCTAAAGAATATAAATAGAGTAGTAGAGAATGTAAGGAAGGAATAAAAAAAAAACCAACTTTAATTAGTATGTTAGCATATAGAAAACTAACCCTTTTTGTGAGCATAAGTTATTATTTTGATCTCATCCCTTGGTATTTACATGCTATCTCCCTTCTGCTGTTAGTGCTGGTTTTATATGCCTTGCGAATGATTTGCTAGTTCCCACCTCTGGAGGCTTCTCCAGTGCGGTATTCCATAGGCTTCCTCCTTTTATTACTGGTTCCTACTTATTATTTTGTTATGATCCACTTTAGAAGCCACTTTCTTCCCAGAGCCTTTTTGCCTAATCCTGTCCTTATTTTGATAATTGCTTTAAATATTTTTGACTTTTCTTATGAGCATCCTTAAGTCTGTGCTTGAATAAGATCAATAAATTAAGCTTGAAAAGGACCTAAAAATAGAAAGTAAATTCCTTGAAGAAAAGAACTGGTTTTTATTTTGAGATGTTTTGTTTTTCATTCTGTTCTTGTATTTACTGTGCATAATACAATGACTCCTAAACAGTAGGCATTTAAGAAATGCTTGTTGGTTTGGATGCACTTGCATTAGAGATGGTCCCAAGTTCTTATTTCTCAGATAAGGAAATTGTTCTACTTATATAATTGGGCAAAGATTGAGTTTTTAATTTATTTTAAACCTTTCCATGACTTTGCATATTGTAGGCATTGAATAAATGCTTGCTTTACTCACTGATCACAGCAATAATTATTGAACTTCTTTTACATTGATTGTGCTGTTGGTGTAGCTCTTGAAAAGTTCAAGAGTTTTCCCAAAGACTCTGGTTCACTTCATTATTGCTCTGTTGGAACTGATTTGGTTCATCTCATTGTTGAAGATGGCCAGGTCCATCAGAATTGATCATCATATAGTATAGTTGTTGAAGTATATAATAATCTCCTGGTCCTGCTCATTTCACTCAGCATCAGTTCGTGTAAGTCTCTCCAGGCCTTTCTGAAATCATCCTGTTGGTCATTTCTTACAGAACAATAATATTCCATAATATTCATATACCACAATTTATTCAGCCATTCTCTGACTGATGGGCGGAATCCACTCATTTTCCAGTTTCTGGCCACTACAAAGAGGGCTGCCATAAACATTCTTGCACATACAAATCCTTTTCCCTTCTTTAGTATCTCTTTGGGGTATAAGCCCAGTAGAAACACTGCTGGATCAAAAGGTATGCACAGTTTGATAACTTTTTGAGCACAGTTCCAAATTGCTCTCCAGAATGGCTGAATGTGTTCACAATTCTACCAACGATGTTATCAGTGTCCCTGTTTTCCCACATCCCTTCAACATTCCGCATTACCTTTCCCTGTCATTCTAGCCAATATGACAGGTGTGTAGTGGTATCTCAGAGTTGTCTTAATTTTCATTTCTCTGATTAATAATGACTTGGAGCATCTTTTCATATGGCTAGAAATACTTTCAATTTCTTTGTCTGAGAATTGTCTGTTCATTTCCTTTGACCATTTATCAATTGGAGAATGGCTTGATTTCTTATAAATTAGAGTTAATTCTCTATATATTTTGGAAATGAGGCCTTTATCAGAACCTTTGACTGTAAAAATGTTTTCCCAGTTTATTGCTTGCCTTCTAATCTTGTCTGCATTAGTTTTGTTTGTACAAAAACTTTTCAATTTGATATAATCAAATTTTCTATTTTGTGATCAATAATGATCTCTAGTTCTTCTTTGGTCATAAATTCCTTCATCTTCCACAGGTCTGAGAGGTAAACTATCTTATTTTCTTCTAATTTATTTATAATCTCATTTTTTATGCCTAGGTCATGAACCCATTTTGACCTTATCTTGATGTACGGTGCAGAATTTAACAATTTACAGATGTGCTTGAAGTAAAGCAAGTTGGCAAAACAAATTAATTCCTTTAAGTTATGGACTCTTCTTGGTGTATTTAGTATGTCATTCTTATTATTTGGGAGGAAAGCTTGTATTCAATTTTTAGCCACCATTTCAATCCATGAATATTAACTTTTTGATTTCTAACTTCTTTGTCCACTGTTCACATCAGACAAAGAGGCCAAAAGGACTTATAAATTTGTGACAGAATGTCAGCAAACAGTCCTATTACACAAAATGTTTGGTATAAAGTTTTTAAGTCATACCTCCCCATCAGTCATGTTTACTTCAATAGTACTAAAAGAATGAACTAAAATATGTACTTTAGGTCTCTAAGCCTAGAAATCCTGAATCATTCTGGTGAAATCTCTTTCTGGTGTCCTGTTTTTACACATTGTGTGCTCAGAATTAAGACCTGAAAATTGGCATTAACTAGTTTTGTTGATGTTTAAGAAACGGTTAACCTTTTCCTTAATTATGAAAACCAGAAAAGAGAGCCTGCCAGTTTTAGTTGCATTGTAGGCCATTAAGTTTATTACTTTTAAATTGGGTCTAACAAGAATATAGTTCAGCTTTTTTTTTTCTTAAATAGCTGTGCTTCAGCTTATGTTCTAGTTTTGAAGCAGTGACCTAACATTGCTTGAATGCCAGTTGAGCTGACATTTGGCCATCTGGATCCAAGTAGGTCTTTGGTCTAAGAGAAGATGTATGTTGCATAGATGAGTGGGGGAAAGCTAGCTAGGGATCTTTGATTTACTATGTAATTTATGTAAGTTGTTTATTTTTTGAATTCTGTTTAAAAATTAGGAATCATTGTTGTTTTTCACTTCTGGTAAAAATGAAAATTTTCTTTTGGGAGATCTGTACTATTTATGCCTAACATGTGGATGATTGAGTTATTCTTTGGGGCTCAGCAAATAGTACATGATTTGTAATTTTAAGACCATTTATAGAAATAGAGAACCAAAATATGCCTATGATTATATTTCATATAACAGCTAGATTTATCTCTTTTGAATATTCAAGGCCAGAGATATGCTTTAAACATACTAGGAAATCAAATTTGTTTCAGCACAAACTCCCCAATTCTTTGGATCATAAAACCTAGACAAAATACTCCATGGAGTCTGAATTCTTTCTTTTCATTCTTCCAGAGTATGATTGATGTGGGAGAGTTAAGTAAGAGGAAACTAAGTACCCTAATTGATTCCCTCATTAGTCTACAAATGAAAACACATTCTTTTCAGAATGTGTCCAGTTCTTTTTTTTTAAACTCAATATAATAAATCTCTCAGAAATGGATTTGACACTGCTGTTGGTAATGAGAAGCTTTGATAGCATTTTAAGAGATTTAATAAAGCCAGTTGGGGAACTAGAAGAAAAAGATTTGTTTTTTCCTATATATTTAAGGGGTCATTCATGAAGATGTTATTCCAGTTTGTTGGAGGGGGGAAAGTAGGAGGGATTGGGAATCATATCCAAAGTATAAATCTGGAGAAAAATCTTTGTTTTTTTAAGACATTGACCATAGGCGAAACCAGTAGATTGCTCTCTGAAATCCAATACAAATTCCTCTCTTTGGTCTTTATACTTTGCTTTCATTTTCTACCCTTATATGAAATGTCCTTCCTTCAATTTATGACTAGTCAAACAGACCTTTTTGATTTTCCTTATACTGGCACTTTATCTCTCAATTCCTCTCCCGTGTTTGCAGTGCGCTCCCTCCTCATTTCTACTTCTTAGAATGCCTAGTTTCCTTCAAAACACTCCCTCTGGACTCACTGTCCTGACTCCCACTTGCACTAGCAAGTTGGATCCCCAGAGTTGCCAGCTGCTTCCTCTCCCCCCCCCCAATCTCCCATTCTCTTCAAGTTCCTATGAATAACACTAAGACAGGGGTCCTCAAACTTTTTAAATAGGGGGCCAGTTCACTGTCCCTCAGACTGTTGGAGGCCCAGACTATAGTAAAAACAAAAACTTTGTTTTGTGGGCCTTTAAATAAAGACACTTCATAGGCCTGGGTGAGGGGGATAAACATCCTCAGCTGCTGCATCTGGCCCACGGGCTGTAGTTTGAGGACCCCTGCAAGAAGTTGGGCTTCCTAGTTTTGTCATTCATAACCCTCAAAGTGCTTCTTATTATCATTTAACCAGTAGTTTTTGGGAAGATATAGCAAAAATCAGTCATTACAAAACATTCCTCCTGATCCTGGGGCATACTTTCTCTTTGTACATACAAAGTCTTTGGAGAGAGTGAGAAACTTTAAGTTCAAGGGCAATAAGATAATATGGGTACAAAACATACAAAGCTAAATTCTCTCTCCCAGCTCTTGTTATATAGGAATCTGTTTCCCTTTGTAGAGCACAAAGCTCTTCTTGTGGGTTTGAGGATTGGTATCTTTCTGGAATCCATAGCCAACATTTCTTGCCATCATGAGAAGTAACAATCTCTGAAACTATCAGCATCCTCAAGTGATCATCTATCCCTATTCATCTGTAGGTACTTATTCTCTCAACAGCCAATGCTACTGGATTCTACTACTATCTCCAGTTGCCAATGGGAACTTTCAGTAGCTCTTCTTGTCTTTCAGTATTTACAAAGTAGTAATGTAGACAATTCCATCTTGCTTCTTCACCTAAGATAAAGGGAAGACCAAAATCACCCAACACTATCACCCCAGCCTTGGCAGCTCAAAGAAGTATTGCTCAACTTGTAACTAAGAAGGACAACAGACTAAGGTATCACCATTGACCCTTTTGCATTTGAGATCAGTTCTGGCTAAGTACCTCTTCATTTTTTCATTTCCTCAGTCAGTTGGAAGTTTTTTTTTAATCATCAGCCCTCAGAAATACACAGTTAAAAACAAAGTCTCCACACTTTTCTATGGGGTCTCTCACTGCAATCAGGCAGAAAAGCATCTGTATATGCTTTGAGACAGGCCTCCTCAGTCTGCCCTATCCTCTTATTACAGTCATTTCAAGCATCCCCTTCTACAGGAACAAAGGTGCAGTCCTTGATTCCTCAGTCTCACTCCTCCCTCTTCCCCATAGTCAATCTGTTGCCAGACCTTGTGAATTTTACCTATAACATCTCTCATGTGAGTGTCTGTGTTGTTCTTCCTAAAACACAATATGACCATATCATCCCTTCTTCCTCAATAAATTCTAGTGGCTCTCTATCTCCTCTAGGATAAAAAATAAAATCTTTTGGCATTTAAAGTTCTTCATAATTTGTCCCTTCCCACCTTCCTGAATTTCTTATACTTTACAATTCTCTGTAATCCAATGACACTGGCTTCCTTACTGCTTCTCATACAGACACTCTGTTTCCCAACTTTGGGCATTTTCACTGGCTGTTCCCCATTCCTGGAATGCTTTCCCTCCTGATATCGTTTCTCATTTTCCTTCGTCTGGCTAAAATTCCATCTTTTACAACTAGTCTCTTCTGATCTCCCTTAATTACAGTTCTTTTCCTTCTTTTTTTGATTTTATGTGTTTCCCCTCCACACCTTTAGCGCACGTGGGTGCACACACACACACACACACACACAAAACTTTTGTATATAGTTGTTTTTTTCTGTTGTCTCCCCTACTGCACTAAGCTTCCTGAGCTCAGGGACAAAAGACAGCTCCTGAGTATTTAGCATTTAGCACAGTGCCTGTCACTTAGTAGGTGCTTAACAAAGCTTTTCTCATCCCTTAATGCCTTCTTTGGTTCCTCCCATTACCTTGTATAAACTTATCTGTGTATATCTTATCTCCACCAATAAAATAAAAGCTCCTTGAGGATCGTTTCATTTTGTGTTCTTATCCCCAGCAATTAATTAACAATTCCCAGACTTTCCCAAGAATATCTGTAAGAGTTCTAGTGGTCAGAGTGCTATTCTTGGAGTCAGGGGGGGACCCAGATTCATATCATATTTCTGACACTTATTTGTGGTATAGCCATGAACAAATTGTTTAACTTTTAAGCCTCAGTTTCCTTATATATAAAATGAATGATAATACTTGTAGTACTTAACTAACCCTCAAAGGGTTGTTGTGAGAATTACAAATGACAAAGCAAGCAAAACACCTTGCAAATTTTAAAAGGATCATATGAATACCATGTAATATTACTTCTTAGTCCTAAAAAGATTCTGTCGGGAATATCAAAGAACTGTACATTTCCTGAAATTTTCTCCCTTTAATAGGATGAAGAAGCTTAATTCTTATTCCCTTTTGGGAAGAATATCTTTTTTTCTAAATAGATTCTAAGGTTCACCTAGTATTTATGAAATATCAGACTTTGAAAAGAATAAAATTTCCATCAGTGTGAAGTATTTGCCTTATTTCTCTTCTTTTTATTTTTTATTTTTTGTTGTTGTTTTGTTTTGGCTAAAGCAGGGGCCCTCAAACTTTTAAAATAGGGGGCCAGTTCACTGTCCCTCAGACTGTTGGCCGGACTATAGTAAAAACAAAAACTTTGTTTTGTGGGCCCTTAAATAAAGAAACTTCATAGCCCTGGGTGAGGGGGATAAACATCCTCAGCTGCCTCATCTTGGGCTTAAGTGACTTGTTCAGGGTCACACAGATAGGAAGTGTTAAGTGTCTGAGGGCAGATTTGAACTCAGGTCCTCCTGATTTGAGGGCTGGTGCTCTATCCACTGTGCCACCTAGTTGCCCCTTTAATGTGCTTTTTAAACCCAATTCTCAGCAACTTAGCCAAAAATATCAGTATTCTAGGGAACAGGAACCAATATGTCTCTAGTGTTCTGCCATTCTACAATAAAGGTGGAGCAGTTGATGAACAGCTTTGAAAGCTATAGCTCCCTTTTAGCTCTCTTTGACTTAGGAGTGACAATGCCCTTTAAAAACCTAGATAATTTTTTAGTTGTTTATATGCCCATGTGTAACATTCCTTTCAGTGGGAGAGTGCCGTGACCCATGAGACACACTTGGCAGCCAGGCAAAACTGGAAGTCTGGAGATCCTGGCACAATGAAGATTGGACAGCTAGGGGAGGTCAGAGTGGACACTGAGGTTAGGCAGAGCTTAAAGAAAAAGACAAATTTTGCAAGTTAAGGAAAGCCAGCCTCTAGGGTACACAAGCAATGGCTTTAACTTGAATCATCAGCATGTTTCTAGACTGTTGTTTCTAGAGTATGTGCTATTTGCCAACACTTTTTCTTTTAGCATGGTGCATTAAACAAGAACAACACAATATTAGAGTCAGAAGGTTTAGGCTTCTGTCTTAGGAACGCCACTTATCAGCTATGTGATCATAAGAAAGTCCCTTTACCTCCCTAAGCTCTGGTTTCCTCATCTGTGAAAGAGAAGTTTGGCTAAGATAATCCTTTTAGGCCCCTTCTAACAATAACTTCCAATTTTACATTATTACATTTATTTCCTACTTTATGTAGGTGATTTTGGACTTAGGTGTCGAGATAGGACTCAAGTGATTTTAGAGTAGCTTTCTACCTCTTAATGTCCACATTACCTCTTAAGAAATTTAATCTCTTTCAAACCAGCCACCTTTAAAACTGTATTGTGTTAGTGGGCCTGTTCTTCGGTGCCAAGGCTGTAAAATATTATCTTTATTTGTGGATGTGGCAGTAGGATTAAGTGTATTTCATATTTTTAGAATGCTGTGTCATATGTACCTTGTGTTCTCTTTGGAACCGTGCTTAAATAGCTGTCACTGGATTTACCAATTGTTTTTGGTAAGGATATCTTTTATTTTTAACAATTGTTAATGAATACATAGATGGGTCTTATGCCTTATTAATCTCTGAGGACTACAAATAGTGAGTTAATGCTTTTTTTATTATACTGTAATGTCAATCAAAAAATTCATTTGATCTTGTCTGTCTATTTGGCTTAGTTTGGTAATTAGGCTCCTAATAGCAAGTATGATTATACTGCTCAGTTTTCACATTCTTATTTTGTGGTACCCTTGCTTGACACAAGTGAGATTTCTTTTTTACCTTTTATTAGGGTTGGTCTATTCCTAGCAGATGGCCAGTGGCATGGCTATGTCTTTCAAAACTGTTCCCTTCTGATTCTCAGAGATGGGATAAAATTGTGCATATTACAATAATGGAAATTGTTCCAGGAAACTGTGCCACTTGCATGAAATTTGTCTTGCAGAAATCACTGTTGTCTATATGGGCACATTTATATAACAAAGCATACTCATTAGCCAGGTGAAATATCAAAGGGCCCCACAAGGAGAAGGGCCTGGAGATCCATTTTAACATTGTGAAAAGATCTCAGTTGCTGAAAATGACTGTTAGGTAGACTTACCCATGCATAATCCAAGAATCCAAATCATTACTCTTTCACAACTAAATGTGATATTATTTCTAAAAATTTTAAAAATAATTATAACTTTTTATTGACAGAACCCATGCCTGGGTAATTTTTTACTACATTATCCTTTGCACTCACTTCTGTTCCGACTTTTCCCCTCACTCCCTCCATCCCCTCCCCCAGATGGCAAGCAGTTCTATACATGTTAAATATGTCACAGTATATCTTAGATACAATATATGTGTGCAGAACTAAACAGTTCTCTTGTTGCACAGGGAGAATTGGATTCAGAAGGTAAAAATAATCTGGGAAGAAAAACAAAAATGCAAACAGTTTACATTCATTCCCAGTGTTCTTTCTTTGGGTGTAGCTGCTTCTGCCCATCATTGATCAATTGAAACTGAGTTAGATCTTCTCTTTGTCGAAGAAATCCACTTCCATCAGAATACATCCTCATACAGTGTCGTTGTTGAATGGGAAAAATTATTGGAGAAAGAATCTCATGCAAAAGAAGTGCACAAGGAAGAGCTTTTACAATAGAGGGGAAAATAGAGGGGAGTGGCAGGCAGCATTTGATTCAAAGAGAGAAGAATACACACACATGTGTATTCTTGATCTCCTGGTCCTGCTCATTTCACTTAACATCAGTTCATATAAGTCTCTCCAAGCCTCTCTGTATTCATCCTGCTGGTCATTTCTTACAGAACAATAATATTCCATAACATTCATATACCACAATTTACCCAACCATTCTCCAATTGATGGGCATCCATTCATTTTCCAGTTTCTGGCCACTACAAACAGGGCTGCCACAAAAATTTTTGCACATGTGGGTCCCTTTCCCTTCTTTAGTATCTCTTTGGGGTATAAGCCCAGTAGTAGCACTGCTGGGTCAAAGGGTATGCACAGTTTGATAACTTTTGGGGCATAATTCCAGATTGCTCTCCAGAATGGTTGGATTTGTTCACAACTCCACCAACAATGTATCAATGTCCCAGTTTTCCTGCATCCCCTCCAACATTCGTCATTATTTTTTCCTGTCATCTTAGCCAATCTGACAGGTGTGTAGTGGTGTCTCAGAGTTGTCTTAATTTGCATTTCTCTGATCAATAGTGATTTGGAACACTCCTTCATATCAGTGGAAATAGTTTTAATTTCATCATCTGAAAATTGTCTGTTCATATCCTTTGACCTAAATGTGATACTATTGACCCATCAATAGTTGATTTTGTTTTTAAGTTGTTTAATAATTATGGTGACAGATATGAACTTGTATCTGCCTAATATCTTCTCACCCAATACTTTTGTTACCACAGCTACATAATACTTTTGATTTTACAGATACTACTTTAATTTGACCAAAATCAATAGCTGATGAGATCAGGAGGGAGAAGTCTTGACTTGAAAGTGATTTGGATTTAAGAGAGATAGGGCTGTGCAAAGTCATCAGTCTCTTGCACTCCTCCAGAGTCACTGGAGTCCATTGGCAAGACATATCAAAAGCTATGAGCATGCTAATGTTTTGGGAAGATTAGTATAGTAGAACATGAAGGATAGTTGGTGGAGTTGGAGTGGGATAATGATATTTAAAGCACAAAAATAATAGGGCACTTTTCACATAGAGCCTAAATTGGCGCAAAAGTGTTGTAATGGAAAGGAAAAGGCAGAGGTGCAAGATAAATTTTGACAGGAGAGAATGAAGGCATAATGGTACATTTGAAAAAGCACTGACCCTGGAGTGAGAAATTTCAGATTCAGATTTAGCACTCCTGACATCTTCCTGTATGCTGCTGTAGGCTCCACCCTCTTTGTAGGGTCCAGTGCTACTACAAGAGTTTACCATTACTAGACATCCTTAGACTCAGCAGAATACATTCTGGTGATCTGATCACTAGCCTTCCTCTCTACTTGTTGCTTCTGACTTCCTACCTATAACTATAGGGATAAAGTATCATTCCTAGAAAACAATTTATCCATCAATTATCCTATGATGAAACTCAACTTTTTTATGATTTCCCAGTTCAAAATACCTCTGACAGGCACCACTCCCTTTGTCAGTCTTGTCTGTTCTATGAGAGTGTAAGCTCCTTGAAGGCAGGAGCTTGTGTATGTAGGTCTAATGCTTAGCACAGAGTCTGACACAGAGCAGATATTTAATAAATGCTTTTCATTCATTCATTCATTCATCCTTCAATACAAGAGCTCTTCCTATTCACCAAAGTGATGGAATTAAGACTAAATGACTTCTGCAATCCTATGATTTACATTCTAAGTAATGGAGTGTTCTTTGTATCACTGATGATGTTTGTCAAGTCTACCAAATCTATAGTTGTTAGGACAAAGGAATCTATTATCTAATAGTCAAAGGCCAGAATTTGGATACTGGAAATGAATTTTTCAGTTCTCAAAATAACCTGCAGAAGGGCTTTACTTATATTCATAGAATACCAAAGAAAATGAGTGGTGACATCTCTTGGGCTTTGTCCCAGCAGGTTCCAGTTCAGTGCATAAATAAATAACTAAGCTCAGCATGCTACATTCAAAAACTGGTTTTTGAATTGCTTCATATTGCTTGATGAAATTAATTCCACAGACTAAACTTCAGATCTTCAAAGAGCTTGTTGTTGCTTAAAGTACAGGATTGCAATAGCTAAATTACAGATGATCAAACCACATGAGCAATGGGATCACAATATATAACTTCCAAAGAACATATTTTTATTAGCCCATTTGAATTCCTCACTGTCATGATGGTCATTTCTTAATTCATATTGCGTAGGTTCAATGAATCTAGCATAGCTCTGTGCTTAGCATATTTCCCTGTCTTTCAGGAACACACACACACACACACACACACACACTCAAGTTTATTTAGCATATATAAGGTTCATATATTCTCGAATAAAAATAAAGTCATCTTCTATTATCAAAGCATACCACCTTAAATGGAAAAGGAAAATCTGTTCAACCAAGTTATTTAGGTTTCCTTACTTAGAAAATTAAGGGATTGTACTAGAGGTACTCAATGCAGTGTCCCCACAAATGGGACCATAGAAAGAATTTCATCATTTATAGGAACTCTTTCATTCAGACTCTTCAGTGGATATCATTTCTGACAAAGACAAACACCTTTGGGTAGTTCTTTGTTTTGTTTTACTTACCTCACTTGATAGGGTTTTCTTGTCTCTATCAAGGAATTATTTTGTGATTTTTTTTTTCCCCAAGTATAGGAGAAAGTTTGTTGAAAGGCATGCCTTTATGATTATTATTTGCTAAATTCACTGTTTTTCTTAATAACAGTGAACAATAAGCCCAGCAGAAAATTGTATTTTCTATGCTTTTCATTCAACTGTAAGATTATCAGGATGTTATAAACTTCAGAAAATAATTGTAAAAACCTGCTTGTTCAGCACATACTATGTATACTATGTTGAGTATTTGGGTAAGAGAAAAATAAAACGGTTATTGTTTATATTCTATTGGGTGAGTACAGTGTATATAGATAAGTAAGTATAAAATTACACAAAATAATTTTAAAATACGGAGAACACTAATTGGGGGGAATCAAAAAAGGTTTTATGAAAGAGGTGGCATTTGAACTGTGGCTGTATCAATACACAGATAAATCATTCTTATAAAGAATTTACAGAGTTTTTTAAGTGGCCAAAAGAGTGACACTGTTCATTATTTTTTCCATGTAATACATACAGTATTATAGAATAATAGAATATAAAATAATATAGAAAAAATAATGAATAATGTTAGTGTCTATTGTAGATGGTGTACTCTAGCTTCTCTTATAGATGACATTTTTAGTCCCATTTCTACTTCCTCATATATTAACTGCATCAAAGACAGGGATGTTAGAATATAAACATTGTATTTACCCCATGAATAATAATGAAAACATTTTATTGCAGTAAGTTTGATGACAGAACTATTGAATTTTGTCATCTTTCTAGTTTCAATACTTGCTTGAGATTTATTTTAGTTGGATCATCAAGCTTTTTTATGGATTCATTTTTCCTTTCTACTAATCTTCTCTGTTTTTTGGGGAAAGAAAACATGTTCCTTGTAATCTACCATTCTCCTCAATGATATATAGTGTATATTCTAAATTTGCTATTTCTGATTGGAATGTCTCTTCACGGGGCAAGGAGGTAAGCCATTTTATGGCTGAAACAGTTTCTTGGTCTTTTGACATCCTTGTTGTAATCATTTAAAATGATTACATTGTTGTAGGAAGTGATAAATTTCCCTATTTCCTTTTTCTAGTTCATATTTTTGCACATCAGAAATGTGTGAATAAGCTGGAACTGTTGTAATTTCACAGGATCATTTTACCATCTCTATCAAGTCTTCTAATTTGCTTTATTTTCTTGTTATGTAACCAAGAAGTTTCTGATTAGTCTACAGTCCTTGATTTCTTTTATTTCTTAAACATGAAACATACATGTTTTTTGCTAATTTCTCTGTGGCCACTACTACATCAAAGTCTCCAAAGTATAAATGTATATTATAACTTGGTCTCTGCATTATCCTTTGTGACTGATAATCAAAAGTCTTATAAAATAATGATTCTTATTGCTTAGACACTCTGTTTCTTGGCTGTAACCAGTTTTTTTGCCTGTCCCCCATGCTAGAAATGCAACTAAGAATAATTTATTTAGCAATATTGAGTGTACTCATACAAGGAAATAAATAGTATTTAATGAACTAAATATTGAGGAAAAGACCAGAACTGAAGAGAAAATTTGGCCTACAAGAATCAGAAGAAACATAAGAAGGCAAACATGAAAGACCAATTATAAGGAATTTAAGGAGGTCAGACTGTTTACTTCTTGGACAGGAAAATGTTAGCTGTAATTCTTAGGAATGTTATCATTACAGGGCAGCTAAGTGGCACAGTGGATAGAGCACCACCCCTGAAGTCAGGAGAACCTGAGTTCAAAATTGTCCTCAGACAACACTTCCTAGCTGTGGGATCCTAGGAAAGTCACTTAACCCAATTGTCTCAAGAAAAAAAAATGTTATCATTATTACGGTAGTTTGAAAAAGCATATATAGGCTTGGGGTTGAATTGATTATGATGGGATGATTCTTTTTAAAAAAAATTGGGCACAAAGGGGTAAATAGGAGCAATTATTTCAAATAAATAAAGTGTGAATGGAAGAACTATTACAGTAGAGGACAGGAAGGGATTAAGGACTAGTAATGCTAAAATTTTATACTCATCAAAACTCATCAGAAAGAGGAAATAATAGTAACATTTACAGGATATAAAAGACTTAATTTACAGAGAAATAAGGGCAAAAGAATAGGAAAAAGAAGGGACTCCAACAAAGATGAGTAGGCTAAGGAATAGTAGGGCAATGGGAAATGATAAGGGAATAATTTTCACTTCAGATTAGGGAGGCAGTGGTCAGAAGTAAATTAAACATCTGAGGAAGAAAAGGGTAAAAAAAGAGAGAGAGAAAAATAAACAGTGAAGAAAAATAGAATGTAGAAATATACACAACTAACAATTATAACTTTGAATGCGAATGAGAAAAAATCACTCATAAAGTAGAAATAGATAGAATGGATTAAAAAAACAGGATCTGACAATATATTGTTTAAAAAGAAACATTTAAAAATAAGAGATACACATAGTGTAAAGATAAAGGGCTAGAGTAGAATTTATTATGTTTCAGATGGTGAAGAAAGAGCAGGCATGGTAATCATGATCTCAGACAAAGTTACAGTAAAAATGATTTAATTTAAAGAGATAAAAGGAAAACTATGTTATGTTAAAAGGCATCATAGATAATGAAGTAATATCAATACTAAATTTGTATGCACAAGTGCTATAGCAGCCACATTTTTAAAGGAAAAGCTAAATGAATTACAAGTGAAAATAGATAGTGGGGAACTTCAATTTTCTCTTCTTAGAACTAGATAACTCTAACTAAAACTAAATAAAGAAATCAAGGAGATTAATAGTCTTAGATAATAGATAGCTGAAGAGAATTGAATGGGAATAAAAAAGGAATATACCCTTTTCTCAATGGTACATGGTACCTTTACAAAAATTGACCATATGTTAGGGTATTGCAACTTTATAATTAAATGAAGAAAAGCAGAAATAATAAATGCATCCTTCCCCCCCTCTTTTTTTAATTAAAACTTTTTTATTTACAAAGCCATATATGCATGGGCAATTTTTCTAACATTGACCCTTGCACAACCTTTTGTTACAAATTTTCCCTTCCTTCCCCCCACCCCTCCCTTTGCTGACAGGTAGTCCAATACAGGTTAAATATGTTGAAATACACATTAGATCCAATATATGCATGCATGTTTATACAGCTATCTTGTTGCACAAGAAAAATCAGATCAAGAAGGAAGAAAAAGAAAAACTGAGAAAGAAAACAAAATGCAAGCAAATAACACAGAGAGTGAGAATGCTATGTTGTGTTCCATCCTCTGTTCCCATGGTTCTCTCTCTGGGTGTAGATGGGTCTCTTCATCACTGTATAAGTAGAACTGGTTTGAATCATCTCAATGTTGAAGAGAGCCACGTCTATCAGAATTGATCATCGTATAGTCTTGCTGTTGCCGTGTATAAAGATCTCCTGGTCCTGCTCATTTCACTCAGCATCAATTCATGTAAGTCTCTCCAGGCCTCTCTGAAATCAACCTGCTGATCATTTCTTATAGAACAATAGTATTCCATAGCATTCATATACCACAATTTATTCAGCCATTTTCCAGTTGATGGGCATCCACTCAGTGTCCAGCTTCTTGACACTACAAAGAGGGCTGCCATAAACTAAATGCATCCTTTTTTAGATAATAATGCAATAAAATTATGTTTAATAAGGGACCAAAACCAATTTAAAACGATAAACTAAATCTAATCTTACAGAATGAATGAGTTAAAGAATAAGTCATGAAATAATAACTAATTTTATTAAAGAGATTGATAATGAGACAACATTCTAAAACCTATAAATTATTTGGAATAATGGGCAAATAATGAATCCTACCAAACTCCTTTTATGAAACAAATGTGGTGCTAAACCAGGAAGAGCAAACACAAAGAAAGAAAATTATGGACTAATTTTACTAATGAATAAGGATGCAAAAATTCTAAATAAAATATCAACTAGGAGACTATAATAATATACCACAAAAGTTATACACTGTGACCAAGTGGAATTTGTGTTGGGAATGTAGAGATGGTTTAACATAAGGAAAACTTAACATAATTGATTGTGTCAACAATAAAAGAAACAAAAATTGATATGATTATATCAATAGATGCAGAAAAAGCTTTAAAATACAACATTCATTCCTTAAAACACTCATTCATTTAAAAAAGCACTTGGAAGCATGAGTATAAATGGATTTTTCCTTAAAATGATAAAAAAAAAACTTGTAAATATACCTGTCGACAAATCAAGAAACTACATGAACATAATTACAAAATACTTTTATACAAATAAAGTCATATTTAAATAATTGGAGAAATATTCATTGTTCATAGGTAGGCAAAGCCAACATAATTAAAAATGGCAATTCTGCCTAAACTAATCTACTTATTCAATGCCATCACAATTGAATTAGAAAAAAATATTTAATTGAGTTCAAAAGTATGACAGAATTCCTTTGGTAGATTAAAAGTTCAAGACTATGAAAAAATATAAAGGAAGGTTTAGCAATATCAACCTTAAATTCTATTATAAGGTGGTAATTATTAAAACTTTCTGGTATTGGCTAAGAAATAGAAAGATGGATAGATAGAACAGAATAGACATATAATGCACAGTAATAAGTGATTATGGTAACTTTGTATTGAAAAAATATGAAGATTTAAGCTTGTGTAATAAGAATTCACTACTTGACAAAAGGATTTGGTATTGTTGGAAAAAATGGAAAGCAGTTTAATAGAAACTAGGTATAGATCAATATTTGACACCATTTAACAAGATAAGATCAAAATGGATAAATAACCTACACATAAAAGGAGATATAATTAAATTAAAAGAACATGGAACATAAGGCCCATCAGTTTTAAAACTAGGAGAAGAATTTATGAATTGATAAGAGATAGAAAGCATCACAAGATATTAAAATGGATAATTTTGGTTAGATTAAATTTAAAAATTGTACAAATAAAATCAATGTAACCAAGATTAGAAGGGAAATAGAAAATTTGGGGAAATTTTGTAGATCTTTTCTGGATAAAGGTCTCATATCTCAAATAAGTAGAGAACTTTAGTAAATTTATAAGAATATGAGTCATTCCTTAATTCATAAATGGTCAAAGACTATGAACAAGCAGCTTTCTGATGAAGAAACAAAGCTATATATATATATATATATTCATATGAAAAATGCTTTAACTCATCAATTAATGAATTGCAAATTAAACAGTTTTGGAATATCATCTCACACCTGATTGACTGAAATGGTAAAAAGAGAAAATGACAAATGTTGGAGGGTAATGGGTAGATTGGAATGCTAATATGAACTAGTTCAATCATTTTGGAGAGCAATTTGGAATTATGCCCAAAGGATTTTAAAACTTTGTATGCTCTTTGACCCAGAAATACCACTCTTGAATCTGTTTCTCAAGATTATTAGAGGAAAAGGAAAAGAACCTATATATTCCAAAATATTTATAGCAGCTCTTTTGTGGTGGGACTGAAAAACTGAGGTAATGCCCATCAATTCAGGAATGAGTAAACAAGTTGTTGTATATGATTGTAGTGGAATATTACTGTGTTATAAGAAATAATGAGCAGGCTGACTTTAGGAAAACATGAAAAGACTTGCATGAAATCAGGAAGAGTAACATGAGAACCAAGAGACTGTTGTATACAGTAATAGCAATACTGTTCAAAGAATAACTGTGAATAATTAGTATATTCTATTACAAATATCCAAATCAATTACAGAGGACTTTATGAAGAAAGATGCTGTCCACCTCTAAAGCATAATATGATTGTACATATAAAGAAATAAATAAATTAGGTAGCCCTTCTTTAGTGCCAGATGGGGAGGGAGGAAAATACTTCAAAACTTAAAATCTAACAAAATAACTAAATGAAATAAATTTTTAAAAAATAGAATCATGAGGTAGACTATAATAGTCACTGGTCAATAAAAAATTTTATGGAAACAAGAATTCACAACATTTTTATTTTACTCTTCAATTCATGGACCAATTGTGAAGTTTCTGATTAGAGGTGAGGCAGTCAGTATTTTTAGGCAAGGAAAAATATTCATAGCAATGTTCTATCAGATTAAGAATGGTAAGAATCTGTAGTTGGTGGAAATAATTGAAATGTGATCTGACAATCCCAGTCTACCAATAAGGTACCTTGTTTCTGTCACATATAATCAAATGAGATATGATATGTAAAATGGTTTGCAAGCCTTAAAGCTCTATCTATATTCTTATTATCATAATTTTAAATGACACAATTAAATTCATAGCTTTAGGTTAGGAGTTGGCATCTGATCTTGTGTTAAGGTTATAGTATGAAATAGAAGTATACATTTTTGTTTATTTATGAAAAAACCCACCATTTCCCCAAAGCAATACTCTTTTTCTTGATATAAAACCTTTTTCATATTCTCCAAGATCCTTTTTGGCAGGTGGCACTAAACGTACATTAAAATTAAGGGATAGCCCCACTTTAAAGGAGCTATTGATTTGAGTATACCCTAAAACACTCTAAATTTTTACATAATGATGAAGAAAGTGGTGTTACTATTTTAAATTTCTGTACAACTCTGTTGCTTTATAGGTATTCTTCAAAACTAATTCATCCTTCCAGTATTCCCATAAAGTAGGTCAGTTTAAGTATTTAGCCCTAAGTAACTTGCTGAAAAATCACATTTTCCTTGCCCATAGGCAAAATGAAGCATATTTGTGAAAACTCAAGAGCATGTTTTTCTTTCAGCAAGGTCACAACATATTTTCCTCCTTTTTTACAACAAAATTTGTTTTCTCAAATATTTGTTCTTTATAAATACAAGGAATCCATTGTTAATATAGAAATTAGAGGTGAGATGGGAGGACTAATACTTTCTCTAATTATTTTTGCTTTTGTTGTATGATGTTGGTCTGTTGGAAAGGGGTGTATAATTGTTTTGGAATCAGTTAAAACCTAGTTCATTGTGACATGCTTCATTTGGCCAGCTTGTTTTCCAGGGGTACAGCCAAAGCAGACTAAAGCTAACCTTGGTCCATTAATAAATGTTCTTTGGGTTCAGCCATTTAGCCAGTTCCAAATCTGCCTAACCCTGTTATCATCCAACTTGTCTGCAAAGCTATTATGGAGACATTGACTGTTGTGATCAAGTCCACACATACCATGTCCTCATCTGCCAGTCTAGTAACACTGTGAAAAATTCCTCACTGCTTAGCAGGTAAATGAGAACAGCATGTATGTTTGTTAGAGGAGAGAGAAGGTTTGCAAGTAATAATAAAATAAAAGTTGGTATTTATATAGTACTTTGAGTTTTGTAAAGAACTTCACATATGTGTGTGTGTGTGTGTACATATCTTATATATATATATATATATATATGTATATATAATTTGAGCTAGCTAACTCTGCAAGTCAACCTCTTTTATGTCAGGCAACTGAGACATATCGACTAAATTATAGACAGTATGTAGTGGTAGATAGAGGGAGTTCCCAAAATAATAGCTCCATGGATCCTTTCTTGGCATTTATAGATAAGGAACTAAGACTCAATTATAGTTACACAGCCAAGAAATGGCAAAAACAAGATTCAAAACCAGATCTTACTTGACTCAAAGTGTAATATAATTTCTTCTTCACTGTGTTGCCTTTCCAAGTAATGAAAATTTAAGGTATCCTTTCTTTTAAATTTGAAACTTACAGATCTTTGGTCCAAGGGGAAGGGACCAAACAGCTGTTTTAGGACATTTTACTCTAGATTAGAAGTATATTGGGAGGAGAGGAATGATTGCTTATTAGTTTTTCCCCCAACCTAGACAAGGACTCTTTAACCTTATGTTGTCTGCCTACTAAGAATAACAAGTAATTTCTGTTTAGAGAAAATAATGTTGATAGTATTGAGGTAAGTTCATATGTCAGACTGGAAAAACGGGGGTAGGCAATATCTGTCTGGTGATTATGTCAGGCAAACATTTTTCTTGTTTCATTTCTCAAAATAAATTTGAACAGAGGAAATATGATCCAACACAAATATTTTCAATCTTTAATAATTGTGAGTAGTGGGCTAATTAGCAAGTTTTGTTCTTTGGCATTTTATCAGAAATCATAAAGATTATGTTTCAAATTTTGATGGGTTGGGTTTTTGTTACTATCATCTTATGGATATTCTTAGTAATGCTTAGGGACCCCTTGCCTATTCATCAAGATCCCTTTTTAGTGAACCTGCTTTTCTGCAAATAGTAAAGGGAAGCAATCTGTGCAGTTCCTTGGATGTTCTGAATGGTCTCTCCATTAGGCAGGCTGGGAGTTGCTTTTAGCATGTAAACAGTCAGCAGAGCAGCTTACAAAAACAACAAACTTGGCTATTTTGGAGGGGGAGACAGGCTTCCTCGAGCTGCTTCCACTCCCTAGGGGCCCATGCAGCTACTGAAGCCCCACCTGCTACAGCCACAGCTAATGAGGCCACCAACCCAGAAGAGATCAGGGAAGTAGCATTATTATTATTATTTTGAAAGGTGAAAAGTAAATTACATTTAATCCTCCTTCCCTCTCTTCCTTTCTCTGCCAAGTCTTGAAAAAGCAGGTTGATCTATTGAGGAGAATAAACAACAGAGGGAGAGAAAACAACCTCCTAATTATAGTTAAAATAATTTTCAATGAATTCATGGGTCAGATTTTTATTGGATAATCAATGATATTTGGAGCTTGTTATTGGCCAAAGTTATTAGCTTGTGCAGTTTTTGGGTCTTTTATAGGAATATATGTAATAAAGGCAGAATAGAAGTCAGGTGTAGCTAGGTGGTACAGTGGATAGAGCACCAGACTTGAAGTCAGGAGGACCTGATTTCAAATCCAGCCTCAGTTCCTTACTAGCAGTGTGACGCTAGGTAAGTCACTTAACCTTGTTTGTCTCAATTTCCTGTATAATGAACTGGAAAAGGAAATGGCAAGCCAGTCTTTGCCAAAAATGTCCCAAATGGGGTCACAAAGAGTCAGGAACAACTGATCAACAGAAAAAAGCAGAAATTGGGGTATCCAGACTGCCTTAAGCCTTGTTTTTGTCTGTCCCTGGAAATAAGTAGGCTTTTCATTGGGACATATTATTTATCATCTTTTTTTTAAAAGCATTTGAAGTTGTAGAGATGAAAGGGTAGGTGGCAGACAGATGTCAGACAGTAGTGAAAATAGCATTTTAGTGTTTTTGATTGGGAGCAAAACAGAGTTGTTATTTTTTATTCTTTAATTCAAGTTCTAGGGTTTTCAGATTTACCCTTCTCATCCTGGAAGCAGTCCTATCTACATCTCAAAATGTATCACTGAGAACTAAGATAAAACTAGACTTAATCTGAATTGACTCTAGCTAGTCATAGGTGGTAGCTTATATTGAGTTCAGGGATATCTGCCATTTAAAGGTAACTATAAGGATATAAGGATATACTAGTTTCCTTATTTTACAAAAGAAGAAACTCGGGTTCAGAAAGTCTGAGAGATTTTCTCAAATTCATACAGATAAAAAAGTAGCATAACTGAGATCTGACTCTATATCCAAATTCTCTTTCTATTAACTATAATATATATTATAATATGACAGAATATGTTGTAATACATAAATAACTAATCATTTTCCCTATCAAAAATTCTACTTATGATTCCCCTTCAGATAACTTGAGATCCCATATGACTGTTCTGTATCCTGAAATTCTCCAAATGAAAGTTAAGGCATTTTGTTTCCAGAAGGTCACTGTTAAAATGTGTGTATGTTTATGTGTGTGTGTATACACATTCATTCATACACATATTTCTGTATAAATGTATCTGTAAGAATAATTAGTGTTTTACTTAGAAGAGTATAACAAATATATTAACCCCTTTGTGCCCTTGAATGCCTTAGATTATATTAGCTTTTTAAAATTAACTACTCTCAGAGGAAGACATTAAGGAAATGGAAAACAAGTTATGTACATTTTGACTTGGTGGAATAGTTTAGGGTATAAATTTCAAGGGAGAAGCTTCAGTGGGAAGCAGCAGTTGAGTGTTATATGTGACTAGGATACAACAAAATATTGGGTAATTATAATGATAGTAGTCATATTTTGGTGAACACTTTTCACTTTTACATTTTTTTTTTAACTTTAATAGCCTTTTATGTACAGGTTATATGCATGGGTAACTTTACAGCATTAACAATTGCCAAACCTCTTGTTCCAATTTTTCCCCTCCTTCCCCCCACCCCCTCCCCCAGATGGCTGGATGACCAGTAGATGTTAAATATATTAAAATATAAATTAGATACACAATAAGTATACATGACCAAACTGTTATTTTGCTGTACAAAAAGAATCAGACTCTGAAATATTGTACAATTAGCCTGTGAAGGAAATTTAAAATGCAGGTGGGCAAAAATATAGGGATTGGGAATTCAATGTAATGGTTCTTAATCATCTCCCAGAGTTCTTTCATTGGGCGTAGCTGGTTCAGTTCATTACTGCTCCATTGGAAATGATTTGGTTCATTTCATTGCTGAGGATGGCCAGGTCCATCAGAATTGATCATCATATAGTATTGTTGTTGAAGTATATAATGATCTCCTGGCCCTGTTCGTTTCACTCAGCATCAGTTCGTGTATCACTTTTACATGCTACAAATCAAGGAAACTTGATCTTCACCACAATTCTTTGAGGTTGCATACTGGGTAAGTGGTATCCTCACTTTTTAGCTTATTAAATGGATTAAAAAGGGTGAGATGAATTGTCTATGGTCACACAACTAATTAGTGTGTGAATCAGAACTGAAATGCACATCTCTTGACTTCCAATTCTGTGTTCCTAACAAAGAGCTCAGAGGAATAGGTGAAAAGATGGTGGAAATGGACTTTGATTTCACCCTTTTGTAATGGCCCAGAAGATTGGTTAGATTTTTTAATGATTTCAAATCATCCATAAATATAGAATAAAGGATGGGATTAATTACTTTTAGTACTAATGTTCCTAGTTCATCTTTTCCCTCCTGGATGCTTAAAATTTTCAATTTATTTGCCTATATTCTTCTTACTTATAAGTAGATCACTAATGATAGTCATCCCTACTGTGGAATTGGGGGAAGGGGAATGGAAGAAAAAAGGGAAAAATAAATTTACATGTTAACTTTGTTACATATTAAAAGGAATATAAAGTTATACATAATAGATTTGTAGTTTCATGTACAATCATCTTTTTTAAACGTTATACTGTTATGGAAATACTTGTTTTATTCCATATTAAAATATACATTTTTAAAGGAGATCACAACTTTGTAGAACTTTCCCCATAACAAGACTATGAGAAAATGAAAGTATGATTAATCACCATTTTACAAATAATTAAACTGAGGCTTTGGAGAAATTTGCTTAAAGGCATTTTATCCAGGCATTCTGATCCAATATCCAAATTCTTTTTCACTACAACATGGTACCTCTCAGAATCAAATGTCTTTATTTTAATTTTCTTTGGAAATTTTTTACTGAATTATTGTTCTACATACTTTCTACAGTGATCCTAGACTACCTGGCTTGGTTAATATACTTGGGGATGTCTTATGGATCCTGTCAAATAAGGATGAAGATGGGAAGGGAAATGACAGCAAGGGAGAAGAATGGATTTGGATAAGAGATAAAAAATTCCAGACTGGAGCACCTATTGAGAATGTGAGAAATCTGATGATTATGTTTCTAAAAACCTGATTCCCACTGGAAGTCCTCCGAGTTAATTATGGATCTCAGGGAGTCTTGGCAGACACAGCTGCAGCATTGGTACCTTTCAAAGGTAATTAATCATACAGTCTGAATCAGGAGAGAACACTCTATTCTTTGTCCTCATTTCCAGTAGTTTCAGGAAAAGGGAAAGTTTGTTATGAAATGGGGCCTCATGTGATTCATTTTAGAATTACTATGGCAGGTGGTAGGGAGGAATTTTTAATCTTGATGCTGAAGGTAGAATAGTGTGCAAATTATGCTTTCAAAATAGAATTTAAGAATCATCTAGTTCACTCTCTCATTCTGAGGAAACTGAGACCTCAAGAAGGGAAAAATTCCTCTGAATTTTATATATCATTAGTAACAAAGCTCACATCTCCTGGTATTCTCTGGAACCACCATTTAATCATTAATAAATATCCCTTCATTTTATATCTTTTCTTCTCATAATCATTTTGTTTTCTGGCACTTGTGAACAGAATGAAGGAAAGAAACACATACTACTATGTTCTAGTCTCTGCCCTAAGTACTTACCAAATGTCATCTTATTTGATCCCCAGCAACTGTGGGAGGTAGGTGCTACTATTACTTGTAACTGAAGAACTTGAGGCAGATAGAGATTAAGTGATTTGCTCAGGGTTATATAGAGTCTGAAAGAGGATTGGAACTCAGAGCTTCCTGAGTCAGGATCCAATTCTCTATCTACTATCCCTTCTGGATCCTCCTGGAAATCTTTTTCCTTGTGGAAGACATTGCATTCTTGTCCACTCTCTCATACTGGATGCACTTTTCCATGTTTATTCTTCATAGCAATTCAGCATCCATCTTCCCTCTTAGAGAATTTAGCTTCCTTGTTTCAAAGTATTATCTCTCTCTCTTTTTTTTTTTTAATAGCCTTTTATTTACAGGTTATATGTATGGATAACTTTACAGCATTAACAATTGCCAAACCTCTTGTTCCAATTTTTCCCCTCTTACCCCCCCATCCCCTCCCCCAGATGGCAGGATGACCACTAGATGTTAAATATATTAAAATATAAATTAGATACACAATAAGTATACATGACCAAACTGTTATTTTGCTGTACAAATAGAATCAGACTCTGAAATATTGTACAATTAGCTTGTGAGGGAAATAAAAAATGCAGGTGGGCAAAAATATAGGGATTGGGAATTCGATGTAATGGTTTTTAGTCATCTCCCAGAGTTCTTTCTCTGGGCGTAGCTGGTTCAGCTTGTTACTGTTCCACTGGAAATGATTTGGTTGATCTCATTGCTGAGGATGGCCAAGTCCATCAGAACTGGTCATCATCTAGTATTGTTGTTGAAGTATTTAATAATCTATTGGCCCTGCTCGTTTCACTCAGCATCAGTTCGTGTAAGTCTCTCCAGGCCTTTCTGAAATCATCCTGTTGGTCATTTCTAACAGAACAATAATATTCCATAATATTCATATACCACAATTTATTTAGCCATTCTCCAACTGATGGGCATCCACTCAGTTTCCAGTTTCTAGCCACTACAAAGAGGGCTGCCACAAACATTCGTGTACATACAGGTCCCTTTCCCTTCTTTATGATCTCTCAAAGTATTATCTCTTGGGGAGAGGCTTTCTTAACTTAGCTGTTAATGCCTTTTCTCAAAATATCTTATATTTATTTATCAATTCATAGATCATATACTCCAATAGAATATAAATCTCTCAACATCTAAGACTGTTTTTGTGGTTTGATCTTTGAATCTGCAATATATACATAGTGATTTCTAGAAAGTAGTCTTAATAAACAATAAAGTTTTGTTGAATTTAATTAAATATCAAGTCATTTCTTTTTGCATCCAATAATTAAATCAAATGAACTTCACTCAAAGATTACATCACCTTTAAAGAGGCATTCCAGTGCTAAAAATTATTTGAAGATAAAGATTTTCCAAATTTCTTGGCTAGATTGTACTTGTGATTTTCTAGGTAAAAGTTTTATCCCAGCATGCCCCATGCCCTTAAGTTACGACTGGAAGAGAGGTCAATAACCTAAGGATGTTAGGGCTGAAATCCATCTCTCTCTGAATCTATTTCCATAGAAAAAATTTTGAGGATGCATTAACTGGAGAATTACTCCATAATAAGTTCTTCTGCCACTTTTCACTGCCATTTGTAGGACAGTGAGTGGATTGAAACTTGTCACAGAAAATGAATGTGGATTCTTCTTTATTTGGAAGGACATATTTTCTTGTTCCCAGTTCCTAAATTGGATATTTTTCACTTTTTATATTCCAATATTGGTTTTGCTTATTGGAAATGAGCTTTCTTTGCAAAGAGGTATTCAAAAGATCTTGTTTAAGGTTATACTGACTTCTTATGTAGAAAAAGCTCCGATATTTATGCTTCATTCTTACAACATCCATTTGTGATGATGTGTGCTATGTCTCTGACTTACTTGAGACATTGTTCTGTCCTATACCATCTTCTATTTAATGTGTATCTCTCCAAGTAGACTGACAGCATCATGAAGGCAGGGGCTCATCTCCTTACTCAAATCCTTTGTAATACCAAAAACATTGCTCTATAGAAAGCAGATTGTCAAGTAATATCTGATTGATATTTTAGTTGTTACTGTCACACTTCTCATTTAATAGGAAACACAAAGGAAATAATGGGTTTGTGATTTATTTAAGATAGAAGAATGAAATTCATTTCTACCTATTATATTCTCCTATTTCCTCAAATTGCTAATAGTATATTCTTTACCCCAACTTCCAATTTACTATGTGTTTACTTTGCATATACCTAGATCATAAACTTCTCGGGGATAGGGACAATTTCATTTTTGCCTTTATATTATCAGCACCTAGAACCACGCCTGGCATTTAATAGGCACTTAATAAATGTTTATTAATTGACTGATTTCAAGTGACAGACTTTATCAAGGAAATTATAACCTAAGAGAAGGAAAGATAATACAGAAATAATTATAATACAAAGCATAATGAGATGTGTGCAAGGGCTAAAGCTAAGCAGGCAACATACCATAAGAAACTGGAGGAAAGAAAGGAGGGATCATTTTCAACCTTGCAGTGGAGGAAAAGGGTATCAATTACTCTGTTTTCCAGTTGCAGACTTGATTGCTATAGGTAACTAATTTCAAGGACTAAGAGGTTAATGTTGTTTTTCAATTATCTTCCCAGGGCATATCAGTACAACAATTTATATTGTTGTTATCTTTATCCTTCTTATAGGTGGATCTCATTTGTTTCTTTAGTATCTGAATAAAATTTCATAAATATAATTAGCAATAGCTGGTTATTAGGAACTGAAATAATTTATTTGGACATTTTTGCTTTAACTTTGAGTGCCTTTAATCAGGTACTAAATGTCCTTATATATTTGATGCTTAAATAACCCAAAATATTATGGCATTAGTCTTGGTAGAAAATGTTTTAAGGAATCTTTTTTACTTTCTGGTGCTAATCAGATAATATGTATAAGATTGTTATACTTAGGAGAATTTACAGCATGCATTTAGATAAATAATAGAGCTCATTGTGCAAGGTAGCAAATTTCAGGAATTAAATCCTATGTTTCTTTTTGCTTTTTTTATTTTTTTTTTGGCTGAGGCAATTGGGGTTAAGTGACTTGCCCAGGGTCACACAGCTAAGAAGTGTTAAGTGTCTGAATCCAAATTTGAACTCAGGTCCTCTTGACTTCAGTCAAGATGCCCTCTCCACTGCACCACTTAGCTGCCCAAATCATGTGTTTCTTAAAAGGAAATGCAGCATTGTAAAAAGATAACATGTATTCTGGTGAGGAGGGGGCAAGGCAATTGGTGTTAAGTGATTTGCTCAAGATAACACAGCTAGTTAAGTGTCACATAACTGAGGCTGTATTTGAACTCAAACCTTCCTGACTCCAGGGTTAATGCTCTATCCACTGTACCACTTAGCTGCCCCTAAGTGATAACATATATTTTAAAGTTTATATCTTTTTTTCTTACTAAATGTATTCCTATTAGGATATGAGAAGATTACGAAATTCCCATATTTGACTTCAAAAAATTGAAGGAAGGGGGTGAACATTAATCTTAGATGTGTTTTTGAAAATGAATGGTATTAGTCTTTAAGTAGAGGAGAAAAAAAATAGCATTTTCATTGTTGATTTTTTATATTGATGCTTTTGAGATTCTCAGACATTCAGTGTAATTTCTCATTTATATTGTCCAGTTGTGATGATTAGTTTATCTCCCTTCAAAGAGAGTTCTATGATTTATATATATATATATATATATATCCTTATATATATATATGTATATATATATGTATATACATATATATGTATATGTATATATGTATATATATGTATATGTATATATATGTGTATGTGTATATGTATATGTATATACGTATATATATACGTATATACATATATATACGTATATATATACATATATATCCTTAAAGCATTTAAACTTCTATTATTTATTCTCTATTTTGTTTCTGCATAAAGTTCAAGAAAATGTATATTCACTAGTTGTTAAAATCTGTTTTTTTCAAAGAGTAATGACAGTAAATCAGGGAATTTAAAATTCACTGAATAACTCTTCCTATGTACATTAAAATGTGGTGTGGCTTTCTCACCTGGTCATTCTGTAAAAGGAAAACCTTTCCTAAATATTCTTAATAGACTTCTGACTGCCCTAGTGAAGTAAACTGATGCATCTGTTATTAACTTTAGTGTTGAACTCTCCTTAAAATTTTTTCATATATAAATAAAATTATTTATACATAAATATATTGCATCTTTATACTTAGGTAACATTGCCACTAACATTGCCACTTTTCATTTGTGTAAAGTTTTAACATTTGCAAAGCATTTGACAAATAAATATAGCATTTTATATCCCTAAACTTAGTTTACTTACTCTGGTATTTTGTATCAAAGAGGATGTGGTAGGTAAGGGAATCGGCAACTCTGATTTTTAAGTCTTTTGCCTATTTCAGTCATAATAAACTTTCTTTTTAGGACTGAAATCTCAACTCAGATTTATTTCATTGATCTCTGTCAGTCATAGTTGCTGACAACTTCAGTGGAAGTGGTTATATTTGGCAAGGGAACCTGCTTTGTATTATGGAAGAACTTTGTATTAGAAGCCAAGTAATTTGAATGCTATCTAGTAAGATGGTGGCTTTCACCAATTCATTGATTTTTCTAGGATCTAGTTGATCTCTACTATCTCTCTCCCTTTCTTTCTCCTTCCTCCCTTTTTTCCTTTCTCAGTGCAGGGATGAAATCCGGAAGACATTAGTGATTTTGCCTTAGGCGTTCCCTAGTTGTGTTACCTGAATAGTTACTTATGTTCAGTGCTTGTTTCATCTATAAAATGAGGACAATAATACCTATATCATAGAGCTGTTTTAAGAATTAACTAAATTAACTGACATAAAGCACTTCTCAAACCTTAACTTACTGTGTAAATGCAAATTGCTGTCATCATCAATATCATCACCATCATTGTCACTGCAGTCGTCATCGTCATCATCATCATCATCACTTCTTTCCTTTCTCTTCAGTAATTCTGGTTACTTTTGTCTTGTCAATCAGAGCTTTAATGGCTAATCCTGAAAGCAAACTGCTGGAGTGGCTAAATCACTGGATTTGGAATCAGGAAGACTTGAGTTAATCTCAGATACTTATTACTGGGTAACTTTCAGAAAGTCACCATGCCTCTGCATAAGTTTCTTCAATTATAAACTGGAGATAATAACACCTACTTCAGAGGGTTGTTGTGAAGATTAAATGAGATAGCATTTATAAAGTACTTAGCACAGTACCTGGTACATAGTATGTGCTTAATAATGTGCTTTCTCCCAACCTTTCTTTTTTCTTTTTTTTTGCCTTCCCTCCCTTATTCCAACGAAGATTTACCCACTGCACTGGAGTCTTTCCTTCCTCTAATTTTTTTAAGCTGTCTAAATATCTAAGATACTAGCATTTCACTCTGGTTATTCATCTGTCATCTTTTATTCTTTCTATCCTTTTGGGTAATGTATGACCATAAGGATATGTTTATATCATTTCTCTGTGCAAGTCATCATTAATATTGACCATCCAACTAAAATGTATTCTTAAAATGAAACCAAAATATCTAGTTCCTTTCTTTGGATAACCCCACAGGATTGGGGGGAAGGGGAACAAAACAAAACTATACTAAGAATAGAAGCTACTAATCTCTGGGTTGGAAAATTCTCTGGAAATTGCCGACTATGATAGATCCTGAAGTTTCTTTGTGGCATTTGCAGTAGATATGCCATCTTTTGACCTGGGGTGCTTTTTACAACTGAGGTGGGAAATTCTCGAAGGTGCTGAATTTCTCAAGGACTAAATAGACAATCACACAGATGTGTTTGAAATGGACTTCTAGTTTTTATCTGCCCCTTTCTGGCATTCAATTTTGGTATCCTTCTTTAGAAGAGAAAACTGTGTCCTCTGCCACAATGATATTTATCAATTATTTTTGTTGTTATAGAATGATTTATGTGGACTCATCATCATCTCTATTGTTCTTCTATTGAAAGAAATGAAGTTTAATGAAACTGCCCTATGGAAAGTCCATGACTTTAGGGATACTGTCTGAAAAATATCAAGTTGTATTTTCTTAAAAGTTCTTCCCCATTGCTACTTTAAAAAGACCCAATTCAAATGAAAAATATTGCTTCTCTAAATAAATCTAATGTGTTAGACTCAGAAGCATTACATTTGACCACTAAGGAAAACGAAGGCTTTCTTTTTCTTTTTCCTTCCTCCTTTCATTCTCCCCTTCCTTCCTTGCTTTTCTTCCTTTCCTTCCTTCCCTTTTTCTTTCTTCCTTCCCTTTTTTCCTTTCTCTTTTCCTCTTTCTTTCCTTCTTCTTTGTTTCTTCTTTTCTTCATTTTTTCCTTCCTTCCATACCTTTTTCTTTCCTTCCTTGCCATTCCTTTCCATTCTTTTCTTTCCTCCCTTCCTTCAGTTTTATCTTGCCTTGACTCTTTGTTTGCCTGGAATGTCAGTGAAAGAAGTTGTCTTCTATGTAAGCTGAATACAACATTATGTTCCAGGGTTCAGATTATTGACAAAACAAAAATAACCAGAATTATTGATCCTCTAATATCTGTGTCCCAGGAGAAAGCTTTTTAAATTTTGGATTTAAAAGACTATGAAAAAAAGTTCAGGTTCCAGGTCTTTGGCAGGGGGAAGGGATATTGGAGAACAAGGTATGAGAGATTACAATGACACTTTTGAAGAATATTTCTTAAAAAGCCACTTCATTTGCCCCTTACCCATTCTCCAAACATTTTTTTTCTCTCATTCTCTTCATTTGATTTCAATGCTCTCAGAAATCTCAAAATGATCTCCTGCCAACATTTTGAATTTAATAGCAACTCCAGCAATATGGGAGTGTCTTCCTTTTTGCCTTGGATCAGAGAATTTGAGCTGCAAACAGCTTCACAATAATAGGTTACATAATACTGTGCAAAATTGAATGTAATTAGTGGAATCCTTACTATTCAGTCTGAAGGTAGTTGCCTTGGATTAGTGCTAGAGTAAAGATAGTTACCTCCTACCATTCTACCTTACCTGTGCAATAAAACATGCTAAAAGTAGTTGGCAGACAAAGGGATCAACTGTAATGAGAATACTTTGTCCTTGATCAGAAATCTCTTACTGGCTAGTTAGGTCTAGGGCTGAGGCTAAATTGTTCCCACAGCTGTTCTTGTAATCCAGGTTAAGATAATCAGTTCCAACTAAGACTCTAAAAATCATAGCCATGCGTATCATGAAAATAATGAGGTAAGGAAATAGAGACCCATCATCAGACCAAAATAACTGCCCATAATTATTTACTAAGAAAGATTCTGTTGTAATGCATAAAAAGCTGGTCTGGGTCAGGAGGAATTGTGTTCAAGTTCTGCACCTGCCATATACTGGCTATAGGATCTTGCTACGACTTTTTACCTTTCAGTGCCTTTGGCAACTCCCTAAAACTTTTATGTTGCAAATTGGGTACTTATCTGCATTGAGAGAGAAAGTTCTTCACCCAGAACTTCTAAGCTGATAAATTTAGGAAAAACAAAAAAACAAAAAATCAAAGGCTTTCCTGTGTTTCTTAGAAAAAAAGCTGTCCTTACAACTTGTGAGATAAATAGTGGTATAGCTGAGGAAACTGAGGCCTTGACCAAGGTAATGCACACCTACTTAGTGACAGAGCTAGGATTAGAACTCATCAGTTTTCTATAGGTCTTACTTTGATCCCTTTCATCTGTTGTCTCTTTTTGCAGATGGAAATTCTTAGAAACAGGAAATGAGGTATAAGGGAAAGCTTGCAAACAGATAGTAGGAAATGTGCACATGTGTAACCTACATCAAACTGCTTGCCTTCTCAATGTATAATGGGAAGACAGGAGGAGGAAATTTGGGACTCAAAAAAAATTTTTTTAATGAATATTAAAAACTGTTTTTACATGTAATTAGGGGGTAAATAAAATGTTAAATAAAAATACTTAGCAGGATAAGCTCTAAAATTCTATTATATATATATATATATATATATATATATAGAGAGAGAGAGAGAGAGAGAGACAGATAGAGAGAGACAGACAGACAGAGACAGAGACAGAGAGACAGACAGACAGACAGACAGTCATGACTATCATTGATTGTTTTGCTCGACAGAATTTAGGGCTAATTAGCCTGAAGAAAACAAAGGTCATTAGACAACCTACACTAAGCAGTTGAAGAATTTCCGTGGCAATGCTTTACTGAAAACTTTTCTAATCTTGCCTCCTGATTAGTAGACTACCCAGCCATACAATGATCATAAAATGCACGTCAGCCTGGTCTGATGGAAAGAGCATTGCATCTAGAGTCAGAAGACACAGATTAGAATCTTGATTTTTCTTCTTTTCAACTAACTTTGAGTAAAGCACCCCAGAGGGCCTGGGGCATCAGTTTTCTCCTCTATAAAAGGAGATATTGATTTTAGATAATCTCTAAGTCCTTTCCACCTCTAACATTCTATGATTCTATAATATATTTCACATTTTTAAGGACTGAATAGGAAGTTGCTATTCATTTATTTGTTCATTCAACAAACCCTGGTTCAGCCAACAGTGTTCCCTAAAATAATGTTCTTCTGAACTCCTTCATAGCTACAAGATTTGTGTTTCACATAAACATGGCTTCTGGGCTTCTTGACTTGCTTTGACAATATCACACACCAGGCTTATGACATTAAAAGATAGCACAGGATTATGGACAGAGAAGTCCTGGAATCCAACTAGTCCTCTGGACAGACATGCTTATAGTAACAGTAGGGTTACCTTAGCAGCTAATCTCTCATGCCCTTAAGTAGGTTGATGGTGAACAAGGCGAGGCAAAAATAAAAAAGAAAGAGAGAAATTATTATAGAGACACAGCACAGGGTCAAGCAAGGCTAAGTACCATGAGAGTTATGGGAAGCAGCAGATAGAACAGTCTGACAGGCATTCACTGGAAAAGAAATGACCCCTTTTGAACAAAGCTATCTGGATAACTAGGTAGCAGAGTGAGATAAGAGTTCCTGAAGTGAGGAAGACCTGAGTTCAAATGTGGCTTCAGATACTTACTAATTGTATGACCTGGGCAAGTCACTTAATCCTGTTTGCCTCAGTTTCCTCATCTATAAAATGAGCTGTAGAAGAAAATGGTAAATCGCCTCAGTATCTTCATAATGAAGAGTTGAACAAGACTGAACAACAACAAATCTTGTAACCCATGAAGTAAAGATGCAGAGTTTCAAACAGAGTAAGGCTATATGATGAATAGCTAAAGCCTTAAAACAAAAGACTAGAATTTTACAATTTCAGTTCTCATTCAACCTTTTTAAAATTCTCCCAAACAGGCAGAACAATTTTGTAGACAGGATCATCTTTGATTATGAAGAACAAGAGAACTCTTCTTTCTGACTTAAAGTATATTATAATTTTTTTTTTATTTTAAGGACATAGATAAGGATCAAATATTTTCAAATCATAAATTTTGGGGGTGAAATATGGGTAGATTAAGAATATTCTATTTATATGATTTAAAAGTATCTTTTCTGGAAGACTAAGCTGCTTACTATGTCAGTAATGTAGTCCCTTTGAGACCCATCAACTTACTCTGACTCAATTGTATTGGGTAAATGGGCATGTGAAAATTGTGGCAGTCATTCTCCTCACATATATGATATCTTTTTAGAGCGTTCATAATATCAGTTTCATAGCAAGTTCAGCCACTTTCTACCCTGACCAAGGAAAGAGTAAGGAGAAAAGAACATGATTATGTAATAGAAGGAGTGGTAGATATGGATGCTTGGGAATAATAATATATGGAATGGTATATTTGTTTGTGTATTCACTCAGTCAGTGAACACATTGATATGCCCACTCTGTGCAATACACTATTCTGGACTCTAGCTTACTATGCTTCCTGTATCTTTTGCCTTCCCAGATTCTAAGAAGCTGGCTTAAGGCTTTTATTTTTTTTTAATTATAGAATAATATATGATAATTTTATAAGATAATTTTATTGTATATTTTAAAGGAATAGCAAGTTGTGCATAGTAAATTTGCAATTTCATGTACAATCACCTTTTTTATTATGTTGTGGAAATGCTTGTTTTATTTCATAAGTAAATAAATTATAAATTTTTTAAAAAGAATTTACTCTCTCAGGAGGATATTTCATACTGGTTTCTTTCTTTTTTGAAAACACAAATTAAGACAGAGGATGAGTACTTTAGTAATCCCATTCCTTTGTTTTCCTTTCTTCTCCTTGTCAAGATGAAAAATGTCTAAGTATAGCTGTACGACAGCTAGCACCTAGCAATCTTTGCAGTGCTGTTAAGGCATGGAAAACAGCTCACTTCATTTCTAAGGGCATGTGCCCTGGACATTTCTGAGCCAGTGGACTGGAGCTAATCAGTAACTAACCATTAAATTAATAATTTACATTTATATCATAATTTTAGGTTAAAAAGTACTTTACATGTCATCATGTTTTATCCTTACAACAAATCCATGATATAGAGAGAGCAAGGATTTGTTATTATTTATACAGTAGTATGGGCTGTTTTAGCTTAGTCTAAAAGCAAGCTTTGGGATGTCACAGAGGGGCCATGGCTACTTCTGCTGTTATATTTATGGATTTGGCATTGTGCCAGGGGCATTGTATTAGATAAAGTCTGTAAGCACAAGGATAAATTTCTCTGGAGGTTTTCTAGTCACGAACTCCACTCCCCCTATCATTCTATGACTGTTATTTTAATTTTTTTTTCTAGCTGAGCTAGATACTTTTGAAGGCTTAAATAGAATTCTGAGTCAAGAGCTCCATTTCCACATTCTGATCTGTGCACCCACCTCCCTCCCATATGAACAAATAAAAATTGGACATCTTAGACAAAAATCCTTTGTCCAAATTAGCAGAGAAGAAGAGGGAAGCCCTCTTTGGGTACTTAGTCCATAAAAGAGTGAGAGGTACCATTTTTAGGAAGTCAAGAGCAGATTGCATGGTGGTTTGATAAATGGTCACTATTTCCCTCTTAATTGTTTATTTGAGAGACAGAATGAAAAAGTAGATAGAGTACCATCCTTGGAGTCAGGAATAATTGACACAGTCCTACCTCTGATATATACTAGTTTGTGATCATGGGCAAATCACTTAAAGTTTCAGTGGCCCAAACAATTCTCTGAGATTATAAATTGCAAATGAGTGGGCCAATCTCTATCAGTGGAGGGACTTTCTATGTTAGGAGTTCTATACATTGATGAAATCACGCATCCGTTCCAATAGTCATTGTTTTTCTTTGATATGTTACAACTGTACTAGGGCTCCTCCTACAGAATAGTAGTCTCTTAAAAACTTCCCTGATTCAAGGGGTGGGAGTTGTCAAACTGTGTGGCACTTGTGTGTGGACAATTTTTGCTTGATAACTTTCCATATTGATGCTCATTTGTAATTTACAAACAACAAAAATTTATTAAGGGCCCTACTGAATTCCATAAACCATGTTAGGAGTTGGAGATACAAAGAAAAGTGCCCTTCCCTTCACTCTCCTGCCCCTATATCTGAAGGAGCTCCAAGACTAAATTGGGGATATAATATGCAAATAGCAATCTCTAAAAGTCTTTTAAAAGGGGGAGAGAGGACAATTAGATGGCACAGTGGATAGAGCACCAATCCTGAAGACAAGAGGACCTGAGTTCAAATCCAATACTTATTAACTGTTTGTCCCGGATAAGTAACTGACCCCAAATGCCTTGGTTTAAAAAAAAAGCTATCTAAAGCACTGAGAAATTAAATTAAATGTCCATGGTTCTACCTCTAATCTGTGTCACAGGCATGGTTAATTAATTAATAAGTTCTTAATGTTAAGGAAGATATTTCTCCAGAAGGCTATTTCTTAAAACTCTGCTTTCCCGAACAAATCCAAGAGATTAATATGAAAGAGTCTACTTGTTACATTCTTAGCCAAAGTACTTTTTTCCTACAGCAGATGTCTCCAAGCTCAGGCCTCATTACACTTGTAGCTAGAGAACTAAAAATGGTCCCAATCCTCCTTCTGATAGCAAGCTGCATCATGGCACTCCCCTCTGGGACCAATGGGGAGGACATGTATTGGATAATTGGTTGCTGTTTTTGCTCGCTCTTTGTTAGATTTTCTGTAGCTCAGTGTAGGTCTTAATAGTCTGGTCTTAACTGTTCTCAGTGAATGCTTGCAGCAATAATATGTGCTTTTATATTTGCCACCCAATGTGAAGACTCAGTCAAGCTTTTGACATTCAGGAAAAAATAGGAAAATCTATGGTTATTAGAGCTGTTTTTGTTGATTATTCCAGTGGTTCATAGGCTGTTTTGAATGAAAGAGTTGACTGAGTAAAGAAACAAAATGAAATGTGTCTTAGAAAACAGGTTGCTTTTTTAGAAAGCTCCCAAAGCAAATGAAACACCCCCAAAATTCATAACAAAAGGGACTTTTCTTGGATTGATCCTTACTATTTCTCCTCATAAGCAACTGACAGATCTTACTAATATTCTGTTTTGTTCTGCATCACATTCTCTTATACACATATACTTCATCATAGAGGGTATCTACTTCCAAAGTCTGTGGTTTAGGATTACTATAGTAATATATAACTTTTTCATTAAGAGACAGAATGGCCATTACTGGATTCATTTCTTCCCACACTTTAAAAGCTAAGAATATCCATAAAGATCTATCCCACTTTTATTCCCAATTTTTTAGTGACCAGTCCACTATGTTTTTGTTTTTCTTTCTTTTTTTTTTAAACTATATAGTCTTCAGACTATTCTTTAAAAAAAAAAAAATCAAGGCCAATTTCTTTTCTCTTACTTTCAAAACATTCTTTCCATCGGATTCAGGATATTCTCCAGCTCTCAATTCTCACCTTAAATTATGATAGGATTTTGTGAATCTGGGGCTCTCTTCCAAGAACCTAGTAGAGTTCCTGAGTCTTCACTTGGAACCATATACAATGCATGTGTTTAAGCAACCCCTATTAATCAACAAGTATTTATTAAGCACCTTGCATATTCCAGGTACCATTCTAGGTGCTAGCTATACAAATAAAAAAAGAAAGGCGCTTGCTGTGATGGGATAGGGCACTGGACTTGGAGGGAAGACTTTAAATCCTCCCTCAGATATTTGTTGGCTATGTGATTCTGAGCAAGTTACTTGCCTCTTTGTACCTCTGTTCAGGACTAGGTCTGACTCGGGACACTCCCTTTGAAGTTTAGCTCAGTATGAGGACAAAATGAGACCTTCAGGACTTATTCAATATTAATTAAAAAGAGGTAGTAGAGGGGAAAAGTAACTCCTGAAGTTCCCTTCTATGTGAATTCAGGTCCATTTGACTTTCTTTCTTGCCTAATGACATAATATTTTTAAATCTATGAAGGGATTAGCCAACTATATATATATGTGTGTGTGTGTGTGTGTGTATACATATGTATATATATATATAATATGTATTGCGTATATATATATATATATACACACATACACACACATATATACATATATATATATATATATATATATATATATATATATATATAATTTAGTGCAATGATCTTAGAAAGTCTCCCTGACACTCTCTGTTCCCTGAACAAGTTCTCAGGTCCTAAAGCAACATAAACACAAGGACACAGGAAAACAGACTGAAAAGCTGCAATAGTATTGGGTTTTAACTTTGGGAGCAAGCGTGCATTGAAGTTGAGTCTTTTTTGTTGTTGTAGTTGTTTGTTTTATTTTAAATTTCTATGGGTTGTGCCCATTGAATCATTTGACTGGAGAAGACTAGATTGGGAGAGTGAGATTTGGTGATTCTCTGCATGCAGATATTGTGCGGTATTTTATTTTCACATTCCAGGAAGTGCCACATCAAAAAAAAAAAAAAAAAAAAAATGTTCCTCTCTGCAGCTCCAGGAGGTAGACAGATTTACCACATGTAATTAGTTAATCCTTTGGAAGGTCCACAGTCAGACAATGACCAAGAATTTGGTTTGTTTGTTTGTTTTTAACAAAGAGTATATATAAAATAATGAATTATATCACTTTAAAGGTCATTTAGAAGTATATATCAGACAATTTCCATCTTTCTGGGATACATGCCAAAATAAATGTTCATTAGATTGCCTATGTAATCCATTGAGTAATCCTCAAATTTGAAAATACAGTACTCAGATACTCTCAAGAATAGAAATATTGCTTATTTAGGGTTACAATTTTATAGGCCTCTGAGCAATAACTAAAATAATTGTCATTTACAAAGCTTTTTTCTGGAGGAAAAAAAAAAAACATGATTTGTGAATCCCTACATTTTCCTTAGGAGATGTTGAGTAATAAATTTTGTTGGATAAGTAAACAAACTAAAACAAAGAAATGTTAAGTAATGGGGTTTTGGTTACCCATATAGAAAGATGGTTCTTGGTGATCTTCAAGCTAAGATTATGTTATATCAGATAATCTGGCCACTAGAGAGCACTATAGTTTCATTTGAGAAATTCTGATTTAGTGATACATTGTTCTCAAATGCCTTGTTTTACCAAAGTCTCTACAGAAAGAAGTTCCTCTCCTTTAATTTTTGGTTACATTTACCACCATTGCAAAACTTGAATTTAGTACTCATCTTCACATGAATATTTATTGAATGGTATTGGAATGACATCAGTTTCTTTAGTGTCTCCCTTTCCATACTTTTGTCATTTATTTATTGGTGTACATTAATCATTCTCCAAATGAGTACCGAGTACCCATCATAATGAAGGCCTTCATTGTAGTGTTCTACACAGACCTGTGTTCCCAAAATAACTCTCTGTATGGGATCCCTCCTGTTTTCTCCAAAGCAAAACTGTTTTCCACATAACATCTCCTTTTAGATAGATGTCAGGAAGAAAACAATTTCTGTTAAATATATTAATGTTAGTTAGCAACCAGTATTATTAATATCCACATAAGTAATTTTTTGAATGACTGATAACTTTTTTTAAAAATTTTCAGCCTTTTTGTATTTGAAAAGAATTCTCAGATAAAGCTGAACAGTATGATTTCAGTCAGCATGACAAGACTCTCAGACAGTGTAAGGGTTTTTAGGCAGAGGATCTAGCTGAGTATCTAGAAAGGAGGAAGGAGGAGTAAGTCCCAATGGCTCATTGTCACAGCATGGTCCAAATTTTTTCATTTTTAACTAATTTCCTGGTTCATCTCTTTTGTTGTAAGGGTAAAAGAAGCTTTCTAAGGATTGAAACTATCACAGAGACAGTATTTAGAGATGATTTTCCTATGTTAGGGTTCGAGGAACTGGAATAAATGAAAATCTTAGTACAGATTTTCAGGAACTCCATCTGACTATCTGTGGGGATTTCTAGAAAGAAGCCGTTTTTAAGGAAACCACATAGTTTGCAAATTAGGACACAGATTTTAGTATCATATCATATAATTTTATTAATAAGCAAGTACTTATGTTTCACAGAGTCTTAGTTTCTCCATATGTAAAATGCATATGATAGCATCTAAATTCTCTTTGGCTCATCTCAATATTATGAAAATGAATGTTAGAAAGAAAAAAAAAAACTGTGAAGCATTTTGAGTCCTTAGGAGAGATATTCCATAAGCATGAATATCTAACACATCTGTTATTACTCCTCAGCATTTTTGATGCACATAAAATCTATACTAGCTTTCTTTCCTGAGAAATTCATAGCTTTTTTTCATCCCCCTCAATGCCTATTTGGTTAACAAAGACTTGAGTACTTAATAGCTTTTAAGGAAAAGTAAGTGGGTGTGTATGCACCAAAGGGGAGATGGGTAATTTATAATTACAGACAAATCAGAAAGCACATGAAGGACAAATATCAGGCAGTAACATGAACTTTAAAAGGATATTAAAAGAATTAAGCAAGCTAGAAGATATAGACAGTCAAATGGTAGCCAGAGGACAGATCCTTAACTTCTCCACTATTCCTGTAATTGGCTGCTGTTACTTATGGCCTTTTGAATCCCTCACTGACTAGCTTCATCCATCATTTTTAGAAGGTATTCTCTAGGAAGGAAGATATGCAAGACTAATGCCTCACTTCAGACAGTAAAGTGTTTTATGTGGTCTCTCTGTCCCAGGATGCTTAAAGGGAAAGGATAACACACTACGAAATAAAACTGCTTTTCAGCAAATATATTCATTCCTATATGCATTCATTTAACAAACATTTATTCTGTTCTTTCCTGTGCTTTTAAAGTGATCAGTATCTAAACAGTAAATGGCATTTCCCTGGGATAAGACTGCTTCCTGTCTATTTATGATTTAAGCTTATGGTCTGGTGACCTGTCCATAATACATACTGATTACTTTGATTCTCATTCTTGTTTGGATATTTTCGTATGAAAAATATGACAGATCACATCCTTTTTCACAGAGTGAACTAAAGTATGTTGTAAATATATGTAATATGATTACATAGTATGCATTGCCATACATTTTATTAATAGCTACCTAGGTTACTTAGAGGAAAACCAGTTATTATAACTTCAGTTAGTCTTCTAATATTTAGCTAAGGCATCAATGTCTTTATCAGATACCTTGACTAAATAGCTGATCATCAATATGTGTGAAGTTTAAAAGCCCATGAGGTAGTATAGGGTCATGAAAAAGATTGAATAAAATTCAGCATTCAAGGTTATTCAAAATCTGAACTTAGTCATTTTACCTTTTTACCTAACTATAGTTATCCCTTCCACATTTCAACTTTTTCCCATTGTGGTTTCTATATATCACAGGTTGGCATAGGAAATTAAATGGGAATTTTTTTGAGAGTTTTGTGGAAGCTACAGATGACATATGAAAACCAGCAGATGACACAGAAAAGATTTAGAAACTCAGAAATGAATAATATATTATTAATATCAACATATTTTTCTTTTAGTATCATAACAATTTAGACTTCTCTGGTACAAAGGGAGGGTCAAAATATTTTATACATTTTCTAAATTGCTGGACACAGGAACAGATAATTGTATTCCCCAGCACAAACTTTCTTTTCCAGCAATGATGAAGTGTTTGTCATTTCTTAAACACACCCTGTACTTTACCATCTCCGGGTTTTTGCTCATGTGATTTCCTGCACCTGGAAAGCCTTCCCTTCATCTCTGCCCAGTACAATCTTGTTCAGCCTTCCAGGCCCCATTCAGATAATATCCTTCTTCAAAAAGACTTCTGTGTTTCTCTAGCAGAAGTGGTCTCACCCTCCACTGAATTTCCATAGCACCACATTTGTACTTATATTCTTCCTTGTCCTTTACTCACTTGTATCTTTCTTATAGGACTGTGAACTCCTTCATGTTAGAGAACCAAATCTTAATCTTAATATGTACTGGGATCCCTCTTTGATCCCAAAGGGTAAACAATGTGTAATGAGGAAAAAATATTTGTCACAATATTTGTGTTTGTGTGTGTGTGTGTGGTTTCTTCCAAGTTAGAAAATTTGGATTCTTCTGGATCCTCTCCAACTTGCTCTGTGATTTTGAGGAAATTGCTTCCCTTCTGTGGGCCTTGGTTTTCTTCACTTTTAAGTTGAAGAGGTTAGACTAGTTGACCTTATTGTTTTCTTCCTACTCTGACAGTCTGCAGTTCTGTGATTAGAACCATGTGAATTTAACAGACCTAGTTAATGGGAAAACAGCCTCACAATTAGCACAAAATGTGTCCCAAATCAAAGCCAAACCAGATTGTAGCTGATATATGGCAGCTGTATTATACTTAGTGGTAAGCTAAGAGAACCTAAGCCACAAATAAAACAGGCATGCATTGAGTAAATGTGGTAAAAGTTAGAAAAAAATTAAATCATGATGCACTTTTAAAGTTCATAAGTTTGTAAATATGACTTAAAATTAGCAACTTCTTATACTACAAATTTAATTATTTTAACAGCAGTCATTTCCTGATCTACCTCCCCTCTTACAACAAAATGCCCTTTGTGCCAAAGAATAATAGCTAAGCAAAATAAAAATCATGCAGAATGTTGTTACATGCAACATTCCACATTCCTTGGCTCCTGCCTCTACTTATCCTTTGAAAGGATCATGGTACATTTCCTCATCTCTTCTCTGTGGCCAAAATTGGTCATGGTTACACAAATTTGACTTTATATTAGTCTTTTTTTGGATTATAATAATGGAGTGATCTATCTTGTTTGCCTGTTTCTACTTATTTCACTCTATATCAGTTTATACAAGTCATTCTGTTGTTCACTCATTTCTTAATGAGGCAATAAAATTTCTTTGATTTCATGGAATACAATTTGTTCAGTCATTTCAATCAGTAAGCACTCACTTTGTTTCTAATTTACTTCCACAAAAAATGCTGTTATTAGTATTTTGGTTTAAGTGGAACTTCCTTTTGGAAATATGCCTAACAGTGGAATGTCTCGGTCTCAGGGTATGTGCTGTACATATATGGAATTTATGTTGTATATATGTTGTGTGCCTATATATATATGAATTTATGTACATATAGAACACTAACTGAAGCTATAATGGCTGATTTTTTTCTAACTAACCTAGGTAGCTATTAATAAAATGTATAGCAATGCATACTATACAATTAAATTACATGTATGTTATACATATTCAGGGTATGAACAGTTTTTCTTCTCAATTCTAAATTGTTGGATCAATTCATAGATCAACCAATAGTGTATTAATGTGTTCCACAGGTAATTTAACCAATGGTTAAATCATTTCTCTGGGATATGTAATAAGTGAATCATTTCCCTTTGAGATTAATAATATTAATTAATAAGCATAATAATAATTTACAGTTGCTTTTATTTATGTTTTCCAGTGTGCTTGTCCATTATCTAATTTTATCTTCATAAGCCTATAACTTACATGTTAGTATACAGTCAAATATCAAAGCCCGATTAGGTTGAACTCTTAAAATACCAAGACGATGAGACTGCAGATACAGACTAAGATCTAAAGGTCAGTATGAGCTGTCTCTGACTTACCTTGATCTCAGACCCTTTGTTCCAACCAGTTCTTCTTTCCCAGATAGGACCTGTTTGTATTTTCTTTTTTTTTTTTTTAAACTTCTAATTTAGTGAACCTTAGACCTCCTTGTTCTATTCTTCCTGAACTGATTCCAAAGTTCTTGAAAAATGTTTTTCCCTCTATCCTTATCTGGCAAACAAATTCTCCCTCCCTCTACTGATGCCCCAAAGAAAAAGATATGCAATGAATCTTTAATCTAAATCATAAGGCTTTTCATTTATAGTTTTGCTACCCATTATAGAGTCTAAGCTTTTCTGAACAGCTCCAGATAACTCACATTGCCAGGATGCCGAGGGATATTACTATCATTAGGGAAGGACTTTAGCATTTTTACAAGGGATCAGAATTTAGTATAAGAGTTCTGGATTTGGAGTTAAGAAAGATAGATTCTGATCCTCTTTTGGATAATTGCTAGTTGTGTGACCATGAGCCAATTATTTTATCTTTCTGAGCCTCAATTTCCTCAACTGTAAAATAGAGATCATGATATCTGTACTACTTCCTTTATAGACAATTGAATCTATTTGTGGTTTTGTTTGATGGTTGTTGTTGAGGAAGAAGAAACTGGTAAAATGCAAGACAAAAATAGGGAGAAGCATTCACACCAAAGGTGCTTAATACCCTCAAAGAGGGGATCCAGCTTACAGCCCAAGTTAAGGAGAGAATCCTTTTGAATGGTGAGGTATTCTAGATCCTTATATTTGTGAATAATATTGTGCTTATTGCATTAAATTTTGGAATGTTATAGAGCTTTTAAAATAAGAACATACTCAAGAGTTTGCCCTAATAATCTATGCTGGAAAAACCAAGTGGATGAGAACTATCTAGATGATAAGCAGTGGGATTGCATAGAGTTTGTACATTGATACCTATATCTTGGACAAGCAATGCAAATGGTCAATGAGCTAGGCATAGAATTGATAGAGCAGAACAAGATAGATTGCTTCTTTAACCTCAAACTTCTCGCTGAAATATCTTTCTGATAAATGTCTGTGAATCATGTTTTCTCTATGTCCCTGAAGATCCCTGAATTTAACAATCCATTTCCCTATCTCTACATCTTTGCACAGGTTGTACTCCAAGCCTAGGGCTTTTTCCTCTTAGAATCTTACCTATCTCTTAGAAGTGCAAACTTCCTTCAAAGCTCAGCTCAAGAAACCTTTTCTGAAGTGGAACACTAATGCATTGTTGGTGGAATTGTGAATTGATCCAATCCTTCTGGAAAGCAATTTGGAATTATGTCTCCACTATTATAAAACTGTGCAATACCTCTCCTGGTTGGTATCCCAAAGAAATCATAAAAAGTAGAAAAGAACCTATATGGACAAAAATGTTTATAGCATCTCTCTTTATGGTGGCAAAAAAAAAAAAAAGGAAATTGAAGGGATGCTCATCAGTTGGAAAGTGGCTGAACAAATTATGTATATGATTTTAATGGAATACTGTTGTTCTGTAAGAAATGATGAACAAGCGGATTTCAGAAAAACCTGGATTTACATGAACTGATGCTGAGTGAATGAGCAGAACCAGAACACTACATTCAGTGTTATGCACATTGTACAGATGATCAACTTTAATAGCCTTTGCTCTTCTCATCTTTAGAATGATTTGACTGTTCTAAAAGACTCATGATGGAAAATGCTATTCACATCCAGAGAAAAAACTACGCAGAGACAGAATGCAGATTGAAGCATATTTTCACTTTTTTGTGTTTGTTTTTTCTTGTGTTTTTTCTCTTTTTTCTGATTCTTCTTTCATAATATTACTAATGTGGAAATATGTTCAATATGTATATATGTATAACCTGTATCAGATTGATTGCAATATTGGGGAGGGGTGAGGGAAGGGAGGGAGAAAAATAGAAATCAACATCTTATAAAAGTAAATGTTAAAAACTAATAAATAATTTTTTTAAATTAAAAATTAGCTCCCCAAAGTACTGGCCATTGACACAGACAAAACTGTTGCATACAATCATGTGGACATAACATTGATCCATTAAAAATATTAAATAATTTTAAATAGAAAAAACAAACCTTTTATGATCTTCCCAGTGGTTAATGCTCTCTCCCTCCTTAAATTAAACTAAAGTATGCATGAATTACAAGTAGCATCCTACTTGTAGTATATTAGCCTACTTGCAAGCTGTAGAAGTATTTAGTATACTGCCTAGAACAAGTAGGATGTATATAACTAGCTTTTCTTCCCTTCCCTCATATCCCACAAATAGCATAGACATTTCATAAAGACAGGGATTCTTTGAAAAATTAGGTACTTAATAGTTGCTGAATAGAATTGAATGGAAAGAAAGATTTTTGACAGGTGGAGATCAATATATTATAGGAATAAGGGTTGGTTTCATGAAATATACAAAGTATGGAGACTTCATGTAACTAAAAATCTAATTAGTCCAGTTTGAGAACATGAAGGTGAATGATGTAAATAAAGCTGAAAAAGCAGTTTACAGCCAAATTGTGAAGGGAATTAAATGCCAAGATGGAAAATGTGTACTTTGTCTGTTAGAAAATTGTTACTTCTGGAGACAGTGACTTTCCTTGTCTTTTAAACCTTACAATTTCTCTATCTTCTTGACCTGCATTTTCAGGTATCTTCTGGACATCTCTATTAGCATGTCACAAATATATCTCAAATTTAATTGATCTCAAGTCAGTTCATCTTCCCACATCTTCTGACTTTCTTGTTTCTCTTAATGGTACTAACTCAGGTATAAGATTATATTATCATTTTAGGGACAATTAAGTGGTGCAGTGAATGGAGCAGCAGGCCTGGATTCAGGAAGACCTAAGTTCAAATCCAGTCTCAGAGACTTACTAGCTGTGTGATCCTGGGCAAGTTATTTAACCCTGACTGCCTCCAAAACAAGAAGAAAGAAGGGGGAAGGAGACTATAGTGTCATCTTTAAATTTCCCTTTTCGTTGTCCCCATATCTAACTAATCACTAAGTTCTTTCTATCCTCTGCCTTAAATTGTTCTACTTCTTATCCTTCATTTACCTTCCTACTGACACTATCTCAGTTCTATCTTTTGTTTTCTTGGGTACACAATTACAATAAAATCCCTACTGATTTCTCTGCCTTTAATCTCATGCCCCTTCATTCTATACTACAGATTGCTGCTAGATTAATTTTCCTAAAATGTAATTATAACCACTCGTCTGCTAAAAAACAAAAAACAAACACAATGGCATTGTATGTCAAATAATCTCCAGACTCCTAGCATTCAAAGTTTTTCAGGATCTGCACTCAGTTAACCTAGCTTTGTCACTTACTATTCCTCTAAATGAACCCTCTGCTCCATCAAAACTGAAATTTTTTTTTTATCATTCCTTGAATAGATTCTATTTTCTGATCTCTGGGCCTTTTGTTCAGGTGATTTCCTCCAACTGGAAAACCTTCTCTCCATCTCTGCCCATTTAAATCCTATCAATCTTTCTAATCTAGAAATGTCTCTTTGCCTCTCTCTCTCTCTCTTTCTCTCTCTCTCTCTGTCTCTCTCTCTCTCTCTCTCTCTGTCTCTCTCTCTCTCTCTCTCTCTCTCTCTCTCTCTTTTTTACACGCACACACACACACCATCCTATTTGAAGGGAAAAGCCATTCAACAAATATCAAACAAAACTAATTCCCCAAGTGGCTATGTTTGAAAAATGTATAACTCATTATCCTGAATCCATCACCTCATCCATTCTTTAGGAACATGTATTGTTGTGACATTAATCAGAGTCCTTACAGTTCTTTCTCTTTACTATGTTGTATTATAGTATCATTTATTCTCCTGGATCTATACATTTCATTCTTCTTCATTCATTATTTTACAGAAGTGTTCAAATCAGCTTGCTTTTATAATCATGATGTTATAGCAAACATTGTTCTCGGTTCTCTGCACTTCTCTCTGACTCATTTTATAGACATCATTCCAGATCTCTCTGAAGCCAACTATTTTCTCAATTTTTTATAGGCCAAGAGTATAAATAAAACTACAGACCAATAATTTTAATAAACATTAGTGTAACACTTGCAGTTTTTTATTTTTAAGTTTTATTTTTTATTTGTAGTATAAAACAAGCATTTCAATAACAGTATAATAAAAAAGATGGTTGCATATGAAACTTCAAAAAAGCATATAACTTGTTATTCCTATTAAATATATAATAAAGTTATATAAATTTCTTCTCCCTTTTTTCTCCTACTCACCCTAGATTTGGCTACTATTAGACACAAAAAGGTATATCATTTATACATACATATACATACATATGTATATATGTAAAATTATTCTATGCATATTTCTACTATCAGTTCTTTCTCTGACCGCAGATAGTGTCACTTATCATATGTCCTTTATAATTAATTTGGGTAGTTATAAGTCAAAATCATTTACTCACTCAAAGTCATTATTAAAACAATATTGCTGTTACTCTATACATTCTTCTCTTGGTCCTGTTCTTTTTGTTCTTCTCAGAAAGGTAAAATAACTTACTCCAGAACATAAGGATTACAGTAAATTATAGGGCCAGATTTTGAAGCTGGTCCTTTGACCTCCAAGTCCATGACTTTTTCCACTGTCATACTTCTTTAAACTGGATGTCACCATTTTTTGAAGAAATTGAAGAATGTTTAGCTGGTGAAACCAACCTTGGAATTGTAGAACATGAACTTTCAGGAAGAAAAATGTGGAATCTGTTTTCAAAAAGACCCAAGTTAGATGATTTTAAAAATGCTGTCTTGTGAACAAAAACAACAGCAAACCCCATTTACTAGGAATATTAGGTGTCTTCTCTCTCATTTTATTTAGGTTTTAATGAACCAAAGGAAATCATTCTCTAAAACTAGCCGGTTTAATCATGTTTGGGGGTTTAATTAGGGTTTAATTATGTTTTTGTTTTGTTTTGTTTTGTACTTCCTGATGACCTCTGAATAGAAAGCCTTGCTGTAACCTCTTAAAAATTTTAGACTAAGATTGGAAAGGGTGAACCCTAGAGAACAATGTTCCAGGATTAATTCCTGAAAGCATTAGAAAATATAATGTAATCCCTTTAACAATACTGGAGTCATTTCCTTGTTCCATTGTTCAAGAGGAAGGAATTGTGCAAAGGGTGGTAAAATTGTGTTTACAAAAATCAACTCAGATTGAGTTTGGCATTCAAGCACTGGGTATTTAGCACTCCCAGTCGGGGAAGTGGTACAAGTAGGAGGAGAAAGTTAGAAGCATATGTGGGTGGAGAAATAAATTACTTTAGATAGCTGATATCTGAGTAAGAAGTGAATCCTCACTACCGACAGCCTATTTCTTAACCCAGCTATCCCTTGTGAAAAAATAGAGGCCAGTGTGGTATAGAAGAAAAAATACTAGACCAACATGTCAGAGAATGGATTTTGCCTGGAGTGTTCTCTATCTTTCCCTCCCCTGGTTTCCTTTAAGTCCCAGCTAAAATTTTGCCTCCTATAGAAAGCCTTCCCCAACTCCTCAATTCCACTGTCTTCCCTCTGTTATTTCTTATTTATCCTTTATATAGCTTCGTTGTATATATTTGCTTGCATGTTGTCCCCCTCCATTAAATTGTATTCTCCTTGAGGGCAAAGACTGTCTTTTGCCTCTTTTTGTTTCTTTAATGCTTAGCAAGGTGCCTGCATTTGGTAGATTAGTGCTTAATAAGTATTTATTGAATTGGATACTCCTGACTCTCCTTTGAAGTCATTTTGTGTACTTGGCTAAATCATTTTTTTCCCTTGGGACTCAGTTTGTATATGTGCAAAATAAAGGGATTAGATTGGGTTATTTATATTATTATATTTAATCTGTCAGAGAATAGTTCTCCCCTAGCAATTTTGATTGTTATTTGAGAAGTCCCTCAGTTTCAGCTGTTGTTCTCCCTAGGGACAAGATGGACTATTCCACATTTCATATTAAAAGCTAACTGAAATATTGGCAACTTGTCCCATTACTTCCTAGAATATAGGAGAAAAAGTGGAAGTAGTGTCAGATTTTATATTCTTGGGCTCAAAGACCATTGCAGACGATGATTGTAGCCATGAGACACTTATTCTCTGTGTGAGGGATGTAGAAGACCCTTATCCAAAATGACTACTCAGAGATCACTCAATAAAAGGCAGAAAAGTTGTTTATTGAACACCTCCAGAGGATGAGCTGTCCCATCATGAGATAAGAAAGAGAAAGCTCTAGGTAGGAGCGCTAAAGAAGTAGTAAAGATACATAGTTTTTATACAAGAGATTACATCACAAGTAAGAGAGCATTGAGAAGGGGAGGGGGAGGCATCTAATTGGTTGTTGCTATCCGGAGAGATTGGAATGGAAGGTTTCTGTTTCCCTGAAATCTCCTGATTTCTAGGAAACAGAAAATCAGGCCTTCAGGCTTAATCAATCTGATAGTGGTCCAGCTAATAAACTAAATATCGATAAATGTCAAATTCTGATAAATGTCATCAGCTCAGGTTAAATAAATATGTTTCTATCTAGCCAAGGCTCAAGTAAATATGAGCATGCACATATTACCCAGGTCATAGGGGAAACACAGAAATAATGAAAATAAAATACAGAAAAAGAATTCATACATTCATCTAAGTTCTTCACCTTATCTCTCTCTATTCCATACATCTGGAAGGAAAATTATGACAAATCTGGACAGTATACTAAAAAGCAGGGATGTTACCTTGCTAACAAAGATCCAAATTGTCAAAACTATGGTTTTTCCAGTAGCAGTGTATGACTGAAAGTTAGACTATAAGGAAAGCTGAGCACTATAGAATTGATGCTCTTTAACTTGTGATACTGGAAAAAAATTTTGAGAGGCTTTAGAAAGTAAGGAGATCACATCAGCTAATATTTAAAGAAATTTGGGCTATGGACTAGAAGGTCAAATACTGAAGCTGAAGCTTAAATACCTTGGCCATACGATGAGAAGATGTGACTCTTTGAAAATGATCCTAATGTTGGGAAAAATTGAAGGCAAAAGGAGAAGGGGATGGCAGAAGCTGAGATGGCTAAGTAGTTTCATGAAAACAAAGAACATGATTTTGAACAGACTTCAGAAAATAATGGAAGACTGAGAAACCTGGTGTGTTATATACCACATTTTACTTAATAGATGTATTTTTTTAACTTCTTTGTGTTTTTTTAAAATAATTTTAATTTTCCCAATTATATGTAAAAACAACTTTTAATATTCTTTTCTAAAGTTTTTGAGGTCCAAACTCTTTCCTTTCTATCCTCCTGTCTCCTTGAGACAGCAAGCAATTTGATATAAATTATACATGTACAATCACATAAAACATATCTCCATATCTCTCAGGTTGTGAAAGAAAACATAGAAAGAGATATTTCTAGAAACTTGTTTGTATATAGAATTTTTGAAAATTGAATGATATTTAATATATTCTAAGAGAATTATTCATTTAAAGAAATTATGGTATGTTCTTTTGTAATGTGAATAAATCTGATTTATCACCTTTGATAATTTGAATGCCCACATTCCAAATATGTCCTTTGTCTTCTCTTCCTTATCTCTCCTGCTCTCCCTTAGCAATTACTTTTATTTAGCTAGCTTAACTAGCTTCAATTTTTATCACTATGAATCTATAGGACGCTAGTATGTACATATTTATATAGTAGAACCTATGTATGTATATATGTATGTAGTCAACCCTGACTTTTCTCTTGGACTCCTAATTACCTACAGAATATTTTCACTTGGATTTGCTAATAACATTTCAACTTCAACAGACATAAACCAAGCTAATCTTTCCCCAAACCTATTCTACCTTCACTATATCAGTGAATGGAACTACCCATCATTTATTGAGCCTCCTGTTGTTTTCTTAAACTTTGGCATCATTATGTTTAACTATTCCTTCTCCCTGAGCTCTCATCTAAACAACATGCCAAGGCATGTTTATTCTAATCTCCCAAATATTTCTCATTAATGATTTTCCTTTTTGAAAACAGATTTTTATTTGTATCTTTTGTTTTTAAATTAAAATTTCCCCTTTTATTCCTCCCCCAGAGGACTATTCCTTATAGCAAAGGGATAGTTTTTACAGGAGCGAAAGGAAAATAGAATAGAAAAAAAAATTCAGTAAGACTCATCAATAGAGAAAACTGAAAATATACACAATTCATCCTCCCCCCTAAAATAAGCATGAAGCATCTTCTCAGATTTCTTCTTTGGAGATAAGCTAGTGCTTTGTGACTTAAAAACATATATTTTCATTCATTTTGTGGTTATTGTTTTTTTGTTTCTACATCATTGTAGTTATTGTGTGTATTCTTTTTGCGGTTCTGCTTACTCCCCTTTGCATCGATTCATGTAAGTTTTTTCTCTGCTTCTCTGTACTCATTGTGTTCACTGTTTCACACAGTGATATTCTTCATACTCATGCATCACAGTTTCTTAAACTATGTTCTAGTCAATGGGCATCCCCTTTGTTTCTAGTTTGGGGCTATCCATATTTCGGTGTATATGGAGACTTTTTTTTTTTAATCAGTTACCATTTGGAGATATGTGTCTAGCAATGGAATCCGCAGATCAAAGGGTATGAACATTTATTTTGTGTGGCAAACTTTTCATTCCTACTGTCACCGCCCTAGTAAAAGCCTTCTTTACTACCTGACTAGAAAACTGGAATAGCCAGCTCACAGGTCTTTCTATATTTCCTCTCCTCTCCAGTCCAACAGTTTTTCTGCTGCCATGTGTGACATAGAGATATGGTCATATCACTCCACTGCCCAAATATCTTCATTGCTTCCTTGGTTCCTACCAAATATAGTTCACACCTTTTGTCTAATTTTTAAAATCTTCCTCCCCTTTAGTGCTGTGCTGTAATGTGCAGCTTTGTCTCACATCACTCCTCAGAAATGCATTATTCTCTGACCAAACTGGGCTATTCTATAACTTCTAGATTTTGCATTTTCTTGTACCAATATCTTTGCTTGCCCTGTTCCCTTTGTCTAGAATGTTCTCCATTTTACTTTTCCCCATATATCTTTTTCCATCCATTAAAGCTTTCATTCATAATTCTCACCACCTAAATTGGTAAAGATCTTCCCTCCTCATCTTTTAATTTGTATTAACTTTGTATCTTTCTTCTTTACTTATCATGAATTATTTTGCATTGTTGCTTTCTTTTTCTGTATGATCACTCTTTCCTATCTATATTAACTCTAACATGTAATAAGCAATTGTTTGCTTGAGTTATTATTGTTTTTTTTTTGGAATCAGCATCCATATGAGAAAAGAAAAAAGAGATCACACAAAAAGCTTACATAGCCAAAGACGATTAATTGAGAGATTTTTTTTAACAGCTCATAAAGATCTTAAGAAAGTTAGAGATGAGAAATGCTTCATATTTAGGGGTCTGTAACTTAAGGTGTTAGAATGGCTGGTATCAGGTCAGCTTGAGGTGGGGCAATAAGATAAATATGGCTTCCCAGCTTCCTTTTTTTAATATGAGAACCATCCTGTCTCTGGCATGCATCAGTGATGTGTTCTTGTTTCTCAAGAGTTTTAGGCTGTAAGGGGGGAAGTAAAAGCATTATATTTTATATCTACTTTTGGATTTTTAAGTGTTATAATTGTTGAGGGGACAAAGAAAGGAGAAAAAGAAGTGAGGAAAGTGATTCACTATGGTTTTTTTCGCTGACAGAAAGGACTACTCCTGTGACATATTGGGGCAGCTAGATCACAGATTGCATAGAACATTGGGCTTGGAATCAGGAAGACTCATCTTTATGAGTTCAAATCTGGCTTCAGACACTTGTGATCCTTGTGATCCTAGGCAAGTCACTTAACTCTGTTTGCCTCACTTCTTCATCTATAAAATGACCTGGGCAAGGAAATGGCAAATCACTCCAGGATTTTTACTAAGAAGACCCCACAAGGGGTCAGTAAGAGTCAGACACAAATGAAAGATGATCATTTACAAATATAGTAGACTAGACTCTAAGCAAGTTTCTTAGAACCCAGAGGTTTATTCATCAGACAGGTGACCATTATCTCATGAGAGTCATAGCAGACAAAAATATTGTGGCACATCAATTTTTGTTCATGATCTGTATTTCTGATTCAACTGTTAACTCTCCAGAGCTGTTCTCCAGGCCTTAAAACATGCATAATCACTATAAACAGGTGAACATTTTTTTGGAGCTTTTTGTTCAGCATTTCAAAATGGTACCCACTTAGCAATTGAATTCCCACTCCAAAGCCTATTCTGCCCCAACTGGTAAATACAGAAGGGTATTTACATGTCCAAAATTCTCATGGCCTACCACCATATCTAACTGTCATCCGACCTGTAGCCCTACCCCTCTCTGGCCATTTTCTTACTAACTTTTTGCCATTTCCCCTATCACCATGTATTCCCAATCCTCCTGTTTTCAGCTTATTGCTGTGGGAACCATAAAGAAAAGAATACTGCTATTGCTATTGGAAAAGATATGTCAGTCAACTCCCCTTTGATTCCACTCACCACCCCGGGACATCTCAATGCAAAATACCCTTTCCTTATACCACTCCTGTAGACTCCCCTATTATAATAGAAACTCTGAGGAGAGGAACTATTTGTATTTTTAGCATTTAGCATAGTGCTTGGTACATAGTAATAGATTGATTGGAGTATTGGAGTATCTTAAATATGTGAGATAGGTCCACAGACAATTAAAAGTGTCCGTATACATGTGTGTATAGTAATATATACAGTATATTTGCAACATATGTGTATATATAGTACAGTGGTACTTCAACACTCCTCTGTTTCAAAACTTGTCTGATTTGAAATTCAACACATTTTGAGGAGAAAAGAATGCTTCGGCACTCATAGCACTTGGTTGTTGTTTTGACTGAGCAGTAGAGCTGTGAGGTTGGCTAGGTATACTGCCCATCGCTGCTGTTTTTGCTATTATTGCCCTTGGCTATGGGCAGTGTTCAGTTCTGTGAGGTTGGAGCCCATAATACTGAGCTTGTACGAGTTGGGCATGTAGTGGATAGTCTCTCAGTTCCCAAAACAGCAGTACTAGAAGGGTCACAGAGAGGCTGATGGGCTCAGCTGTAGAAGAAGCAAGAGCCGGAGCAGCAGCAGGAACAGGAGCAGGAACAGACATAAGCACCTAGTGGCAGAAGACCCAGGATTCCTGGCAGTTCTAGTCAAGATCGCGGGACCATATCATCCCCTTCTACATCCAACCCTCTTTATCTCTTCCCCCTCCCAAGCAGGCTCGGTGGGGGTGAATATGAAGGTCTTGATTGCTCTTTGAAAGTGAGTTGGGTCAAGAGATCATAAAAAAGGGAAAAGGACCCCCATGTGCAAAAATGTTTGTGGCAGCCCTTTTTGTTGTGGCAAGGAACTGGAAACTGAGAGGATGCCCATGAGTTGGGGAATAGCCAACTGAGTAAGTTATAACATATGAATGCAATGGAATGTTATTGTTTTATAAGAAGTGATCAGCAGGAGCCCTGGAGAGACTGGCATTAACTGATGCTAAGGGAAGTAAGTAGAACCAAAAATACATTGTACACAGCAACAAGATTATAGGATGATCAATTGATGGGCTTGGCTCTTCTCAAGAATGAGGTGATTCAGGCCACTTCCAATAAACTTGTGATAGAGAGAGCCATCTTTATCTGGAAAGGGGACTATGGGGACTAAATATGGAGCACAACATAGTATTTCCATATTTTTTTTTATTGTTGTTACTGTTGTTTGATTGCTTATTTTTTTCTCTCTCTTAATTTTTCCTTTTTTGATCTGATTTTTTTTGTGCACCATGATAAATGTGGAAATATGTTTAGAAGAAATTGCATGTATTTTACCTGTATTGGATTACTTGCTATCTAGGGAAGGATGGTGTTAGGGAAGGAGAAAAATTTGGGACACAAGATTTTGCAAGGATGAATGTTGAAAACTATCTTTACGTGTATTTTGAAAAATAAAAAGCTATTATTAAAAAAAAAAAAAAGAAAGAAAGAAAGAAAGTGAGTTGAGTCAAGAAGGGAGGAGCCTGGCTAGGTTAGGCTGAGCTGGTTTATTACTCCCTCCTTGAAGCTCTACTTTCCCCTTTGGAGAATTGAGTGGGAAGGATGTTTAAGCTGTGAACTGGACATGTATTACTTATGGGAAAAAGTCATGTAGTACTCATCATTTTCACTACTCCTCAAGCAATTAAGGAAGAGTACTAAGATACCACTTTATATATAAAGCAATATGTTGTGTGTATGTACAACACAATATAAATATATTCTATGTATTAATGTATATATATGCTCGCACATGTTATATGGATTTTCTTGTTTCTTGCAAAATTTTCTCTTTGATCTGGGGGTTTTAAAATTTGACAATAATATTCCTGTGTGTTTTCCACAAAGGATCTCTGTGAGGTAGTGATCAGTGGATTTTTTCTATTTCTATTTTCCCCTCGTGTTCTATCATTCCAGGACAATTTTCTTGGATTATTTCCTACATTATTGTGTCAAAGTTCTTTTTTTTTTTTTTTTTTTTTTTTTTTTTGGTCACAATTTTCTGGCAAGCCAATTATTCTTATATACTCTCTTCTTGATTTGTTCTCCAGATCTGTCATTTTTCTTATGTTTAACATTCAGTCCTATTTTCTCATTCTTTATAATCCATTTTGTTATTTCTTGCTCTCTCATAGTTTCACTGGCTTGCCCTTGCCCAATTCTAATTTTCAAAGAATGGTTTTCCATCTTTGAGACTTTTCTAGTTGGTTAACTTTTTTTTCATAATCTTGTTTTTCTTGGATTTTTTTTTTTTTTAGTTTTTCCTCATTGTCTCTCATTTGATTTTTAAATTCTTTTTTAAGTTCTATAAATTCCCTCTGAGTAGGAAGCCATTTCACATTATTCTTTGGGGTAGAAGCTCTTGTTACTAAAGTGTCCTCTGAAAATGAACTCCGGTCTTCCCTGTTCCCATGGTGGGGTTCTTTCTTCTTTGTTGGTTCATTTTTTTTTTAAATAAGAGATATTAATGTAAGCATCTCTAATGAGGTGGTGCCTCAACCTTCCCTTCAGCTCTCCACTCTCACCAGGAACCCCAAACCAAGAACACCACCCTCCAGCAAGTGCCCACAACCGGCAATCTCCCTGCCCCAATACTTCTGCACTCATTGCATGCTGATCACCCAGGGCAACATCCCTGCAACACATCTAGGCCTGTCATTCCTAATCAGCGGAAGTTCACTCCATCTACCTGGAATCAAACCCCAACTTGACCAACTGTTGGAGAGGTGAAAGTCCCTGAGGTTCCTGCTGAGGCTCTAGCCACACCTAGCTGGCCCTAGGGCTCCCTACTTTATGTTTCTGTGAAGCTAGCCTGGAGGTTTTTGCACTTCACAAGAGTTAATCCCCGCCTTGGGTCTTTCTTCAGATCTTGTTGGGTTGTACTTGGAGGACCCCCTGTTCTGCCCCAAATCTTGATTTTTCACCAGTTTGTCTTCACCCTGAGATACAAATTTGTTCTATTTGTGGGATAAATCTGGAAAGCTTGAAATTTATTATCTGCCATCTTCCTAGAATCATCCCCATGTGTTATATGTATAATGTGTATATATGTATATACACATACACATCCACATAAGAAAATATTTAGAGTTGCTATAGAATCAGGTATCCCCAATATTCTTTCAAGATCTAGATAGTCCACATGACTCCCAATACCATTAAATGGCATGGTCCATGTTTGCTTTTCCATATCCATATTTCCACATCCATTTATACTTTGCTGCTGCTTTTCTATTTCTATAGCTTCTATCTGCTTATTGATGGTTTTGCTACTGGGAAATGGCCTACTGAACTTTTAAAATGAGATCTTTTGAGTGAATAGATCTGATAATATTTAAACACACTTCCAATTATTATTATTATTATTTAGTCATCCTAACCACCCTTGTCTCTGATCTAAGGTCACTGTCAAGGCCTCTAAACTCACCATTTTCTACCCGAAGTGCCTGATTCTTCACTCCAAGTGATAGAATTTTATTCCCTTCTTTCTTATTAGAAGTCAGAGCTCTCTGTGCAGTTATCCTATATAGCCGATTCACTTTGTGGCTGGATATAAATACATATGCTTCCTTCCATTTGCTTTTTCAACTCCTGTCCTTATAACCACTCCTACCCCACCCAATCATGGGCTAAGCCATGAAAACTACCTGATCCTCAGATGTCTTTCAAAGACATTAGTAATACTAACTGGGAGTGACCAGCTTAGGACTCTGAAAAGGAAGGAGCAAAACTAATAGTACTGCCAGCATTTCCTGAAACAAAGATCTACGTTCTCATAATTATTGTATTGTGATTTTATTACAGATCATTTCTTGCGGTTGTTATTCATTCTTTTCAGTTTTGTCAGCCTCTTTGTGACCTCATTTGGAGTTTTCTTGACAAAGATACTGGAATGTTGCCATTTCCTTCTGCATTTCTTTTGATAGATGAGGAACTAAGGTTAAGTGACTTGCCCAGGATCATAGAGTTAGTAAGTGTAGTAAGCTGCATTTAAACTCAGAAATGTTCTGGTTCCAAGCCTACTGCTCTGTCCACTGTGCTACTTAAGTGCCCCATATTGTTTCTTATTTTTTCCCTGGGGAATATATTCCTTATTTTTTCTCTACATTTATGATTTTAAATTAAATGTCAATAAGAAAATTAGTTTCAATACTAACACCTCATAGAATGCATATATTAAGACACAAAGGATTAATGACATTTTTCCTTGGTAAGAGTAACCTGTTCAAGTATTAGAGAAACCTGAAGTAGATGCTCCTCTCAACTTCATCATGTTCTTGCTTATTGTTCTATAGGGATTTCTGGCCTCATTTTTCAATTGAGAAATGAGATTTCTCTGCTGAGATAGAGCCTTATTCCCCTGGCATGTGTAATCCCTCTGTTTCTTTGCCCTTCCTGACATTTGCTGGTGTGTCGGTGGCACCTTCCCTGGAGCGGAGTAGGTAGGGCAGGGAAGGCTCTTTCTGGCAGCATTACTGTAATTATTGCAAGGATCAGCTGCTTGAGAAAAGGAGTGCCAGCACCCCCCAAGGACAGAACACCTCACCTCTCTGGTGCATTTGGCCTAATGCCTGAGAGGCCAGTTCGGCTGGCTGCTTGAGCTCTCAGTTTCAGTTTGTACTTTTGGTAGCTGTTCCTATTTGTGACTCAGACTGGGATGGATTTGTAAGTACCACTTAAATCCAAAGGAGCATATTAAGAATGAATATACATCTACTGAAGATGGAAAGAGCACTGAGTTTAGGGAGGAGCTAGACCATGTTACTCTGCCGTGGGGTCAGGAAAATTGTTTGGCCCATTTTTAAATTTTTGTTTTATTTTTACAAATCAGAGAAGTCAAATATTGATTCTGTGTTTGATCTTTCTGCTGTTCAGAAATATGATCTCTCCTTTCCTTTTCCAGACATTGAAAAGACATTAAAGGAAAGAGAGACAGACAGAGAGAAACAGAGAAACAGACACAGAGAGAAACTTAGGCAAAGTGAATCCCTGTAGTCCTTGGCCTAAGAGCTTCAGAGAAATTTTATAAAATTTCTAATAGCAGTCATAATCAATTCAATTCCAGTATAGGATGGAGAGAAGCATATATTATTTATTCAAAAAATGAAATTTTGATTGACTTTGAGCTCAGTGAGTCAACAGCATAACATGATCTTAGATTTTATTAAGAGAATTATAACATCATAATAATTTCATTAGGTTCTCCCCTAGTCCTATCACATCAGATTGTTGTGTTCAGTTCCAGATTCCATCTTTCAGACAAAAAAAAATCAGGAAGTTGGAAGAGTATCTAAAGTATAGATACCAAGATGGAATAGGACTTGAGCCTAACTGGAGACTACTCCACACAAAAATCAGCTGAAAGAATGGTGGTGATAATGCATGAGGGGAGATGCCTTCTCATTGAGGGCTGGGCTAGGGCGTGACAGTCATCAAAATATTTGAAAGAATTGCAATGATAGGTTAGTCTTAATTTGCTTGGCTCTAAAGGGTACAATTTGGATTGGTGGATAGAAGTTGCAGGGAAGTAGATATTAGTTCTGGGTTAGGGATATCTTAATCAAAGCGGTTTATAGAATGGAACGAGCTGCCCCTGATAGGTAGTAGATTTCCCTTCATTTGAGGTCTTCAGGCAAAAGACCTGTTGTGACCATTTATTAAGCATGTTTTAGGAGGAATTTTGAGTCAGGTACAGGTCAGTTAGCTTATGAAGTACCTACCTGTTAACCCTTCTTAGGATGATCAACCTTCTCAAGTCTTTTAATCTCTAGTCATTATCAACATGAATCGTTGCAAGCTTAATTCAAATGAATATTTGAAATATTTTAATTGAATGAATATTTCAAATGAATATTTATTGAATTAGTGCATTATTTCACATTGTTTAGTATTTACTATTTCCCCTCATGCAATTTAGTTCCACTCAGATTGGACTACTGACTTTTGATCTTGATATCAATTCTCCCAACTCCATTCATTTATGAAGTCTATTTCCTTTGTGTACCTTCATTCCTTCAGTTCCTGCCTATATCCTCTTTCCACAAGGTCCAGCTTAGATAGATGATATCTCTTCAATGAAGCTTTTCTCCATCTCCCAAGTGGAAACAGATTTCTCTTTCCTTGAATTTTCTTACAGCACTTCATGCTAACCTTGTCTCTGCCTCTTTCCATTCTACCTCTTATCAACTCACTTGTATATGTGTCTCCTCTTTGGACTGTAAGGTTCTTATCTCCCAGCAATGTGTCATTATTAGTTCTTACTAATATAACACTTAGTGCTTGTTAGGATTTAAACAAGTCCCTTGAGAAACTCTCAGTTTCTCATATAAAATGTTGAGGTTGGACTGAATGACCTCTGATTTTCCTTCTGACTCCCAATCAATAATCCACTGTTGTAGTTGTGTTTAGTAGGAATTTAATAAACAACAATGGCCTTGAGGTAGATTAACATAGAGCAGGGACTATGTCATGATTTTCCAGATGTGCCATCACCAATTTCCCCTTGGGCTACCACCTAAACAATGAGCTTTGCTTCTGTTTGCTACTGCTTCTTGTTCCGAAATTATGGAATTTCTGACTTGAATAAACATTTAGTGATAATGATTGGAAGAGTCTACTGTGTAGGTGGATGAGTCTTCTGGCTATTTCCTAAGATCTGCAAAGAGTGACTGTCCTAGTCACCATAAGAGAAGCTTGAAGCTCAGGTGTGCCAGAAAACACTGTTAGCACAATGTACTATTGAGTCCAGGATTTACAAACAAAGCTTCTTGTCTGCTTTGGTTGTATAAGTCCATAAGAAGAAACTTTTTCTCCCTTTTGTACTCTGATCCAGGAGGTTGCTCCTGGTGTGCTGTAACTTTGTAATGAAGCACTCCTGCTCTGATTTCCTGAAGCAAAGTGCTTAATTAGCACTTAATGGAGGAATCCATTGTGGATTCAGGAGCCAGGTCTGTAAGCTTAGTGAAGCTAAAGACTGGGTGTTTAATTACTTTGCATTCTCCATCAGGTTTCTAGCACAAAGCTGTGAACACAGACACTAAATATTTGTTGAGTTAATTCTTATAGTTTCTAGGGAAGGGGTTAATAGCTTCTTCTTAATGTACCAAATCTGACAATTCTATTAGGAGATAGGGTTTGAAATTTTTATGTAACTATTTTTTGTACAACAAATTCCATTTTATCATTGAAGTGTATCATAAATTTAGAAAAGCTCTATCATCATTTTTGGCCTTGATTTGGCAGTGTCATCTAAGGCTCTTATTTTTCCTGCCTTGACTTCTTTCGAATAGCTAATGATGCATAAATACATACTTATCTTTAAGAGGGGACTCTCCTCTGGGGAATCTTTTTGTAAATCAAATGATCCTTTAGCCAGCACATAATATTGATCGTTTATTCTAATTAACATGTTTTGCAAATCTAGATTTGTGAATGTTGGGTATTCTAAAGTAGACCTCCATCTGCATAGTTCCTAAAACTGAGGCAGGTAGCTAGTGAGTCCTCAGAGATTTATTAATGGCAAATAATGGGGGAGGGGGGGAGGAAGGGGAAGGCAGCGCTGAAGTTTTTAAGCTAGAGTTCTTGGTTTACAACTGGTCCACTGAATCACCTTTAATTTCTGAAAGGGACAAACTGATAGCCCAGGTTACTGAGGGTTACTATTAGTAGATGGAACTGATAAGGGCTGCTGAGTACCTGAGCCAGGTTTTTTCATCAACATGTTTGAATTTCAGAGTGGGAACTGCACAAAAATGAAGATGATAGGACTTTTTCATCCATGAAGGCAGGAGAGACAGTTTTGTCATTTAAGGGATATCACCTGCTAAGTTTAGAGCTTATTCTTTTCAGGTCTGCTGTTTTTAGTTGCTAGGAGAGAAGGGAGAGAGTTAAATAGAACAAAAAACTCCAATCCTTCCTATGGAAGAGGGATTAGATTGAACTCTATCTACTTGGTCCAAGAAGGCAGACAAAGATGAATGGAATGAGGTTATAAAGAGAAAGATTTTTCCTTTGTGTTATGAAAAAATTCCTTTTGAGGAGAACTATCCAAAACTGCAAATAGCTGATTTAGGGATTAGAGAGATCCCTGTTACTTCTTGTTGATCCTTCATTTTCAAAGAGAACCAGTAACATCATGGGGTGATATCTTGATTTGTGTAAAATGGATTTAAGTGAAGTTGCACAATGTCATTAGTCTTAAGCTCTATTCTAGAGTAATTGAAGTCCAGTGGCAAGACAAAAATCAAGGTACATTGGATGAACATGACATCTTCCACTAAAAATTTTAAAGCAAAGAATAAGATGATCATTTGATGAGAACCTCATGATGGGTTTTCATTCTCCTTCTCTATATCTGAATGAAATGAAAACCCAGAAAGTTTAGAGGAGCTAGGAGGCTAAAGTGTCAGATGCTTTTAAGAGGTTGAGCAGAATGAGGATTGAGGAATATATAGCAGATTTGGCAATTAAAGGACCATCAGTAACTTTTGAGAGAGTAGCTTCAGTTGGATGAAAAGGTCAGAAGCCATATTATTGAAGGATGCAAAGGATTACATTCTTTCTCTTCTTTCTTCTCCACTCTCCAAACTCATTGGATAAAATGGTGACCTATTTTGAATTAGGGTAATCCAACACCTAACACATTCAATAGGGCATAGTCTAATCACGAGCTTGAAAAGGACTGGTCTGAAGTGAGAATAAAAACTAAATGAATAAGAAGTCAGTGATTTAAATTTCCAAAGTGAACTCAAGCTGAAGGTTGGAAAGTCAGTTGCTTTGGGACAGAACATTCTTGCTCCCTAAAAAAGTGACAATATCTTTAAATGAGAAGAAATATAGTTTTTTTTAATTAAAGCTTTTTATTTTCAAAACATATGTATGGACAATTTTTCAACATTAACCTTTGCAAAACCTTGTGTTCCAGTTTTCCTTCTCCTTTCCCTTGCCCCTTCTCCTAGATGGCAAGTAATCCAATATATGTTAATAAACATAGTAGAAATATATGCTAAATCCAAGATATGCATACATATTTATACAATTATCTTATTGCACAAGAAAAATCAGATCAAACAGGAAAAAAATGAGAAAAAATAAAATGCAAGCAAACAACAGTAAAAAAAAGTGAAAATGCTATGTTGTGATCCAGATTTAGTTCCCACAGTCTTCTCTCTGGGTGTAGATGGTTCTCTTCATCACAAGATTATTGAAACTCATCTGAATCATCTTATTGTTGAGAGCCACCATCAGAATTGATCATCTTATAATCTTGTTGTTTCTGCATACAGTAATCTGGTTCTGCGCATTTCACTTAGCATTAGTTCATGTAAGTCTCTGCAGGTCTCTCTGAAATCATCTGGTGATTGTTTCTTACAGTCAATAAAATTCCATAACATTCATATACCGTAAACTTATTCAACCATTCTCCAATTGATGGACATCCACTCAGTTTCCAGTTTCTTGCCACTAAAAAAAGGGCTGCCACAAACGAAGAAATATAGTTTCAAGAGAAACTTGAAGCTATTATATCAAGTTGATGATATTTTAGATAAAATATGCAGTAGGCAGTGGAATAAAGGATTTAACTTTCCAGAGCAGACACATGTTTGGTAGGTGTTTATCCTGCCTTCCTAACTTCTGATGACAGCAGACTCCATTTAGAATGTGTATCTTTGTGCATGGAACAAAATGACCTTGAGTTAGGGTATTTGATTGGCACCAGTAAATATCCTTCATGAGCTTCTGTTGCTGAAGACATTTGTTGAAAACTTTACTTATGCTGTAGTCATGTCGCACTCATATGATATAAAAAATGTGTAATTCAGTAAAAAAAAAAGTGCTTGGAGGCAAAGGTGGAAGGGAGGGAATAGGGCTGGTTATATAAAATTGGGAATAATTTATGCAAAGATGATAATTGAATTTGTGGGAGCAGATGAGGTCAATGAGTAAAAAACAGGTAGAGCAAGAAGAGAAGCGAAGTCTTGAGACAGCCGCAATAATCCAGCAAAGACCTAGATATAGAGAAAAAAGCAGAGTCATAGAGTCATTTTTATTTAATCTAAAAGTATGTTCTACTTAGAATGAGCAATTTCTTGATTCCACAAGTAATTCCTTCTTTTGTTCATACAATGAGGCTTTCTCAACAATATGGCAAGACCGAAATAGTTGTATCAAAAGAATCACTACAGAGAAATACCTGTTTTTACAATAAACTTCCACAGGTCACTGTAACTGATGGGGACAGATGGGATGAGAGAGATGGGAGAAAGAAAATAGAGGAAAGAAAGGTATCTCAAAATTCTATAATGCTGAATATGTCTTATGTTGTGGTTATATTAGTGCCAGATTCTGCCCTCAGATATTTCTTGCTAATATGAGAAGGTTCATAAGAATAACAAAGTTGGTTTTGGTGGTTTGGGGATGGTTTTGACTCTGGAAGACTGAATTTTAAAGAGTTACACTGTTATATAGTGTGGGTCATTTGCATGATGCAAAAATTATTATTTAGGAATATTCTAGGAATCCCATTCTACACGAATAAATTTGTTCCCCTTGTACTCTTCCTCATATCTTCTAGGACTCTCTACTTCCTCATCTGTATCATGATCTTACAAATATATGAAGAAACCTTAAGTTGGATAGCATGTTTCCTAGAGTCTGGAATCATCTCAAGTCATTCCATTTTGGAAAAATTAACTCTATTATTGTAGGATCTATATTACCCCACTTTCTTGCTAAAGCATTATACAAATCTTTGAATAACTAACTAGTCAGTGAATATAGCTCCCAACCCTGTCAATAAACAGCAGTGGTTTTATAAATCTGTAGTTGAAATGGATATGTTACCATCTAGTTCAAACACTTAATTTTATAGATAAGAAAATTGAGTCCTAGAGGCATCACAGTACTCAAAAAGATCTAGTAGACCTAAATTGAAAACCAAGGGCTCTAATTCCAAATTCACTGATTTGTTCTCAGTATACCTCTGACTAAATCTCTTATATTTTATAAATACTAGTTTGAAAGCACTTTTAATTGATCTTCTCCAATATCCTGTGAAGAAAACAAGGCAAGCATCCATATCTTAAAAAAAAACAAACAAAACAAAACAAAAAAAAAAAAAACCCAGAATGGAAAGAGAGACAGAGAGACAGAGAGGGAGCAGGGGCTCTGTGTTTTACTTAAGACAATCTAGTCAGTTAGTAACATTTATAACCTAGGTGTCCTAACATTCCAGTCTTTCAGTCACACTATGTTGTTCAGTATTGAAATATATAATGAAGTATGTAGTCTTGTGATTCTAGTAATGTCATCTTCAGAGTGTCACACTTTTTGTTTGTTCTAGCTAGCAGTTCCAACTTTTCTTGCTGTGAGAGCCTCTCTTATTGAAACAGCATAATGTAATGAGGAAAGTGCTGAATTTTGAACCCAAGAAAGATCTGAGGTCAAACCTCACCTTCAGTACTTAGAGCTTTATAATCCCAAAACATAATTTAACTTTCTTAAATCTTAGTTTCCTTATCCACAAAATAGGAATCATACCTATAGTATTTCTCTCATAATTTAGTCAATAAGTATTTATAAGGTTGTTGCAAGAATCACGAGATGATGTTATATTGAGTGATGTATATAAATCTACAAACATAGATATCTATATAGATCTATGTTCATATATGTGCTATCAACATTCATTATTCTATTTTAAACAAACTAACCAAATTGTCAACCTTCCAGGTGGCAGACTATTATGGTGGACCAACTAATATATAATAGTAATAATAGCAACAATTAGTCCCATCAACTGAATCTTTTTCTCAAAGATTGTCTTTTCATACAGTTTTCACTCATGTTTTTTCAGGACCTCAGGGAGTGATTTTATTCCATATTTTCTAAAATTAGTCATTTCAAGACTGTGAGCCAGTTCTGTTGTAGCAATGGAGGATGGGAGTAGGGAAATCTGGCTACTTATCAGTCTCCCTTTTCTACATAGTCTATTAGGGTGCAGTGACATTTAACAATATATTTAAAATTTGTAGATCAGTTAGAAGAGTTATATATGTGCAAGACCTTATGGGAACGGGACTCTCTATATGGATTTTTATTCTTTTTACTTTAACATATGTGGGAATGTCTCCTCATATTAATTAAATGTCTGAGGTCAAATTTGAACTCAGGTCCTCCTGACTTCAGAGTTGATGCTCTATCCACTGCCACCTAACTGCCCCAAAGTAAAATGTTTTTTGTTTTTTTAAAATTATAGCTTTTTATTTACAAGTTATATGCATGGGTAATTTTACAGCATTGACAATTGCTGAACCTTTTGTACCAATTTTCCCCCTCCTTCCCCTCTCCCCCTCCCCCAGATGGCAGGTTGACCAATATATGTTAAATATGTTAAAGTATAAATTAAATACAATATAAGTATATATATCCAAACAGTTATTTTGCTGTACAAAAAGAATCGGACTTCGAAATAGTGTACAATTAACCTGTGAAGGAAATCAAAAATGAAGGCGGACAAAAATAGAGGGATCAGGAATTCTGTGTAGTGGTTCACACTCAGTTCCCAGAGTTCTTTCGCTGGATGTAGCTGCTTCTATTCATTACTGCTCTATTGGAATTAATTTGGTTCATCTCATTGTTAAGGAGGGCCACGTCCATCAGAATTGATCATCATATAGTATTGTTGTTGAAGTATATAATGATCTCTTGGCTCTGCTTGTTTCACTCAGCATCAGTTCATGTAAGTCTCTCCAGTCCTTTCTGAAATCATCCTGTTGGTCATTTCTTACCAAACAATAATATTCCATAACATTCATATACCACAATTTATTCAGTCATTCTCCAATTGATGGACATCCACTCAGTTTCCAGTTTCTGGCCACTACCAAGAGGGCTGCCACAAACATTCTTGCACATACAGGTCCTTTCCCTTCTTTAAAATCTCTTTGGGATATAAGCCCTGTAGTAGCACTGCTGGATCAAAGGGTATGCACAGTTTGATAACTTTGGGGGCATAATTCCAGACTGCTCTCCAGAATGGTTGGATTCGTTCACAATTCCACCAACAATGTATCAGTGTCGGGGGGGGTGGGTTATTTTAAAAAGTTAAAGTTAAAACAGTAAACCTTAAGAAGCTTCTGTGAGTTTATCAGAATAAGAAATTTCTTCCACAAAACAGAACCCTCTGATAATATATAAATCCTTGGGAGTTCCTTGAAGAAAACAGAGATTAAATGGCTTGCCTGCTGTAATGCTGGAGAAACTGAGGCAAGATAGAGATTAGAGAGTTTTTAATATTTTATTTGAAAGGGAGAGATTTACTGGGACCAAATGGATCCATGGTTTGGTCCCAAGGCTGAATGAGACTATTGTCTCCAAGAATCCAGCATCTAGAGTGAGTTCCCATGACATATTTATACCCAGTGGCTAAACAAAGACAGGAGGTGTGTAGTCCAAACTCTGGTGAGTGGGAATCTCCATGCAGGAACCATCAATTCGGTTCTGATATGTTGGGGGGATATGACCATAAATTCTAACAAGCTGGGAGTTAAGAAAGTGTCTGACAGGAGACAGAATGTCTGGATTCCCCTTTTTTGAGTTTACACATCAACAATTTATAACTTCTGAGTTATACCAGTCTTAATGCACTGGAGGGGGGGTGGGTTTGCAATTAAGGGGATTGAGGCAGAACAATTTAGGGAAACTGAGGCAGGACCAATTAGAGAAACTGAGGCAGGACAATTTAGAGAAACTGAGAAAAAAAGAACTGTGGCATAACACTGGGACCACACAGTGTCCGAGGAAAAATTTGAATGCAGTTCTTCCCAAGTTCAAGGCTATTGTATTCTATTCTAACACACTGCCTCCTTGTTAAAATGGGAGTGATATCTTAACAAAATAACAGACCATTCTTAATATCTCTTAGACCACTAATCCAGACTCCAGAAAAATAACAGCTATTTAAGATTATTTTTTGACCTCTAAAAACCAACTAGAGAAAATAAAAGGAGGATAGAGGAAGGAATAAAACAGATTCAGAACATTTCTTAATGTCAATTGATGAGAATGCGAAACAGCTGTAAAAGCCATCGTAAAGTCTGTCTTTCCATCTCCTTGGTAAAATTCTGATGGTGCTGACTTCCTGAGTAATTACTTCAGAAGAGGAAAAAGTTGAACTATGGAAATAACACGACAAGGAGAAAATTAGACACAAATCTTAATGGGGAGATTTTAATAAATTCCACTGTCTTGTTGGCAGCAACCAACACATGACAGCCAGTTGAACGCCAAGCATTTTATCGGTATGTAACCCATTTGTGATCCTTTGCGTGGCGCCTGATAGTTGAGCCAAGTCAGGAGAAAGTTATCAGTAGCACGTAAAGTTCCCAGGCTGTGTCCACAATGAGAAAGCCCAGTGGGAGCCCACAAATTTAGGCAGCACCACAGACCAATTCTTACAAGTTGTAGAACAAGAATTGGTGAGGATCCAGAATGAAATTGGTATCTTGATTAGTTTTCCAAATGTAAAAACACAGCAGTGATTGGATAGTCTTTCTTGAGTCAGTTGATTGAGCCTAGTATTTTCCCAGAACCTTCAAATGGGCAATTTTAATGGGCATTGTCAAGGCGATTTCTACTTTGCAGTTAGAAAAGTTTGTCAATCCTTGACCACTTAGTGGCCAATGTGTCTTCTGTAGAGCTAATGTAAGGTACTTTTTCCTTCATGAGCACTGCTTACATCTGTAGTCTTCATATATATTTGATAGTAGTTAAGAGAAGCATGAAATTGTGGGGTGGGGGACTAAACAGCAGAGCATTACTCACAGAGGAAAAATAGTCCCTTTTTCCTGAGACTTTCCAGATGAGATAATTGTTTTTAGACAGCCACGTGACTAATGTACAAAGGCTCAAAGTTAATGCATTATCTCACATTCTGATGTTAACACTTTGTCAAGAAAACTAAGTCTCCAAAATCAGGTTGAATAATGCCAGACTGATAGTAGTAAAAGGCAGCTATTCCAAAATAAGTTTTTAATAAAAAAAAATCAATGCCCATCTGGTTGAGAAAGTAGCCTATTGAAAAGAGAAAATGAAACCGAAATTTTGGGAAAATAAAACAATTTCTCATTGTCTTACGTGTGTTCGAATTGGAATTGGCTACTGTTGACTAAAATCTGGACTTCAATTTATGGAGAAGTTGGGGAACATATATTTCTTCATCTTTTAGAAACCAATTACCTATAAATTACAGTATTTGAGATGTCATGACAATAAAAGATGTTTGTTTTTGCTTTCAAATAGCTAGAGAATTTTGCAGGGCTGTGGAATAAAACATTTAAGGCAAATATTTTGGGCTAGAGATGCTTACCCACAATAGGGCTGAGCAGTGAACTAGAATGGTACAGGAAAATCATCATTCTTCCTGAGTTGGCTGTGGCTGTAGCTGTGGCACACCCTCTGTGATGGCACCACTCCCTCACTTCCAAGTCAGCCCACAAAATAGTGGGAAAAGAGCCAGTTCTAAAACTCCTCTTGGAAATATTGGTTTCAGCTCTCCAGTATGTCAACCATCTAGTAAGGAAAGGCTGTGCATTTGAAGATTTGGAAATATTAATGAGCTGGTGATTACACTTATGGATCCCCACTATACTATCGAAGACTTCAAAGGTACTATATATAGATTACATATATATATATATATATATATAATATATATACACACATACATACATACTATATGTGTATGTGAGGTTTCAGATGGGCTTTTTATTACTTCTCTTTAAAGATAAGACAAGAGAATTTCTATTAATTTATAAGGTTAAGCTGACAATCTGTGACTATGTAATATAATATATGTTATGATGTTTATGCAGATTTTTTACAGAAAATAAGCTTTATATATATATATATATATATATATATATATATACATACAGACATATATGTGTAGCATAACTGGCAAGCATGTATATTATTTGTAGACATAATACCTTTACTCATTGAGTAGAAAATATCTTGTATTCTTTTCTTTATTGCAAAAGCCTCAAAGGGTCTGTTCATTTTTTGATGTGGGTTCCTTGTCTTGAAGGATCTGTTTGGAGTGGACTTTTATTACCTATATTTCTGCTAGTTTCTTCTCTTTCATAACCAATTGTCATTCTAGTTCCATTTCTGATTATACATTTATCAAAATTAGCCTTTTCTTATCTCTCTCTACTCCTTTTTTTTAAAAAACAGGAAATAATTTGGGATCAAATATTTTCTCTGAACTGTTTTTAAAATAGCTGTTGTGTTTTAGTGAAAAAAAATGCTTTGTAATTTGGCTAGCTACAAGAGAAACGTGGCTTGTTCTAATGAGGATCCCAAGGATGGCTGCTAGCATTGTCTCCATCAGACAGGACTTCCAAATAGATCTAACACAAATACGTTGGATGGTCCATGGAATCCCGCAGCAATTGGGAGGCTGACTCCATCGATCCTGGAGTCCTTGAAATAAGAGAGTATAACTTATCTCAGTGTCTAGAGACTAGAATAACATGTAACTCAAAGCAGAAAGAACATACACTCCCTGCCCTTTACTTTCGATTTTCTGTTGTTTTTCCTTTGCCTGCATTAATTTGGGAAGTTACAGGTTTCCTGAATGTTCATCATTGATGGTCATTCTTTTCTTCTTCTTCTGCCTTCTTGCCTATTATTTTGAAGCATGAAGAGTCTGAGTAACATGCACCAACATGTATGTATGTGTTAAGAATGACTAAAGAGTTATGAGCTGACATCCTTGGTTTGTACTCAAAGTATAATGTATAATTCATTGGTGGCTGTTTGTGTTAGAAATCCCCACCACCCCCACATGTGGCATAAGCAAACATTATTTTGCATAGGAAATGAAGATGTAAAAGCTTGATAATGCAGTTTGATTTTCTTTATTGACTCAAATAGTAGTACATTTACTGGGAAAAGGGGAAGCTGACAAACACTAGAATTACAAAATTTAAAACTGACAATGGACCAGTGAAGGGAATAAGCCAAGAGCTGTCTCTCAGATTTATTCCTCCCTCTCAACTCCTTCCAAAACCCCGTAATCACCTGAATGCTGGATTTGGTCTGCTGCCAAGGATGGTCCATTTGGAGAAGAAACTCTGTTGGTTTTTCTTTGGCATTGTAGGCTTTGATTTAAAATTATGAATTTTAATAATCATATTAATATTTATTAATAAGGATTAGTCAATTTTGTCCTTAATTCTTATGCCTCCATGTAAAACAATATCCTTTTATAGTATATATTATGTATGTGTATATATGTACATGCATATAAGTGTATATAGTATGTGGTATGGACAGAAATATACTTAGATATTTAAAATTTCTGTGTTCCTTACTATCCTAAGTACACTGGATTTTTCATTTCAAGGGAGATTTATTTTTTGTAAATAATAATAATTGCATTTTCACAACTCTTTAAAGTTGACTTTCCTCCTAACAAACCTGTGAAATAGGTAATGCTAGTATTAGTACTCCTGTTTTACAGATAGAGAAATTGAAGTTTAAATAAATGAAGCAACTTGCTCATACATCTAGTTAAGTGGCAAAAATGTCCTGAAATATAGATCTGAAACACCTTGAAAAGAACTGTGATGAAAATATAAAGAAGGTTATAAGTCCCAATGTTTTTAAGAATCAAACTGAAAATGAGTGGATTTTATTTTTTTGTTCCTTCTTCCACACCCTTCCCCATGACATATTTTTTAAAGTATTTGGAATCATTGCTTACTGCCAGCTGGAGTCTCCAGAAACCCTATCTGCAGAAGTCTAAACAGTTTACTAGAATCACAGTCATAATTTTAAAGAAGCTGGCAAACCTGTTTTAGACAGGGGAAAAAAAATTCAACACACCTTATGCATAGAAAATAATGGGTTTCACTGCTATAAATTAACTTTAAAGAATACTCCTGAAAATTATTTTAAAATTTGTTTTTATTAATTTTTTAAAATTAAGGGCTACGTGTAGTGAACAGTCAACCAGCTGTAGATGTATTTGCTGTATTGAGATCAAGGCCCTAACTACTTCTTAAAAACAAATTTCTACCTCATCTTCCCACTTTGCTAAAGGAAGTGGCTATGAGATCTTAATTCTGTTCTTAGTCCTTTTCTCTCTAAAGGAATGGAAGGACAAAAGAACCAAGAATTAAGCATACAGGGACAGCTAGGTGGTGCAGTGGGGAGAGCACCTGCTGTGAAGTCAGGAGGACCTGAGCTCAAAGCTGGCCTCAGACACTTAACACTTCCCAGCTGTGTGACCCTGGGCAAGTCACTTAACCCCAATTGCCTCAGCCAAAAAAAAAAAAAAAATTAAGCATACAATTCTTACCTTAATTTCCCCACTGATAAAAATAAGAATTATTATGATTGCATTATTGATTTCATCAGAAGAAAACTTTTAATTTCTATGAGTTGTATAAAAGTAAGTTATTATCATACTTCCCTTCAAATATATCAAACTGGATTATCAATTGTTACCTATATCGATATTCATATCAGTATTTGGGGGTAGGGGGACTAAGCTTGTGACATCACTGGTATAATGAAAGCAAGAACACTTACCAACACAGATTTGCATCTATTCCACAAATGATGGTCTTAAAAAATGACTTAGGCATTGAGAGTTTCAGTGATTTGCCTAGGGTCCCCTAAACAGGGTGTGACAGAGGAAAGACTTGAAACCAAGATTTCCTGATTCTAAGGTTTCCATCTATGTATTTTTCCATGTTTGCTTCTCCTGAACTTGAGGGCTTCATGGATAGAGTGCTGAAACTACACTCAGGAAGACTGGAGTTCAGTTATGTGTGATCCTGATCTAATCACTCAACCTCTGCTCCCTTCAGTTTCCTCCACTGTGAAATAGGGATATTAAGCACAAGTTAGATAACATTTTTAAAGTACCTAACCCAGTGCCCCATACACAGTAGGAGCCATTTAAATGCTTATTGCCTTTCCCTTTTCTCTCATTAAACAAAATCAATTAAACAAAACACATGGAATAGCCTTAGGCTTTTGCTCTCTCACCCTCTTAGCCTTCAGTGTAATGCCCTACCCACCACATTTTGCAATCCTACCTGCTCAATTCCCCTTTATCTTTGAAGACCAAATTCAGTCAGTCTTCCATGAAGCCCTCTCTTGTTCTAGTCAATAATAACCTGATTTTCCTTAGCCAGTTTGTACTTCTCTCATTCCACTTTCATGCTTCTACTTTGTGTTATAAGCATTTGTGTGCATGTCTTACTCCCCTTCCCACGAGAGTCAGACTGCCCTGCATTATTTATCTTTATATCATCCCTAGTGACTTCCATATAATAATAGGTGCTCTCTAAACAGCTGTTGAACTAAATTACAGATAAAGAACGACAATTTAGGAATGTGCATCTCTACCCTCTTCTGTAATGTTCTTCTCTAAAATATATTGTTCTCTGGGAGCAGGTTTCTTGGGGGGCTTCTGGAGGCAGCCTTCCCTTCAGTTCTATGATCACCCCAAATGCAGCTAGAGTTAAAGTCCAAATCCTTTATTGTCTCCTTCAAAGTCTTATCTCCTTCACTTGGGGCTCTGCTAGTTTTTCTTAGAGGCCTTCTGTAGCTTAAGCTGCCTTCTCTGGCTTGTGAATCTCCTCGACTGAATCCTGGCTGAGGCTCAGAGCTTCTAGTGGCCCTGACAGCTCCTCCTTATATATGCTCTCTTAAAGGTGTGAATCTTGTGAAATTATAGTAAGTACTAAGTACATGTAAATTAGAGAATCATTATCTCATCAATTCCACTGACTTAGTACTTTGTAAGAATCCTAACACTCTTCTATAAGCCAAATTGGACATCTTGCCTGTGAGATGTGTGTATAGAGTTTTAATTTAACTTAGTAATTATTTATTGAAGGGCAGCTAAGATACAAATTCAAAATGTTGAGAATTAGCAGGAATTCTCATTGGATTCCATTCATGTTTCTAACACTATAAATACAATATTTATGCATATATAAGTAGGTATATGTATGGCATATTCAGTAGATATATGTATGTATGTTTCTGACTATATAAATATATAATTTAAGTAGGTATACACATAACTAGGTACACACAAATATATATATATATATACATATTATAAACATATACACATCTTATATACATGCACACACTATGACTGTGAGCTTCCTGAGAACAAAGACCATTTTTTAAAAATCTTTCTTTGTACCCCCAGCACTTAGCACAGTGTCTGCATATCATAGGTGCTTAATAAATACATGTCAACTTGACAATACACATAAATCAGATCCTTGGGAAAGAAACCAGAGAGAAACAGACAATAACATTCTTGGTGCCATATGAAATAATGAAAATACTTGGGTAGAGTTTCCATTTTGAAGTTTCAGGAGCAGTAGCTACTGCAAATAAATTCTGCTTAGTGTGTGGCTGGCAAGTCAGTCAAGAATGGAGTAAATCAGATCTCTGGAGTATGTCACAAGAGCAAAAGTGAAAAGCCAAACCGAATAAGATGAAAGAAGCACAATGGATGTCAGTCATGTTAGAAAAACTGGAGACTGAAACTTCATTAAGAATTTTTAAATCTGACCTTGATTTTGTGAGGCACACCACCTATACTGTCCATTTCTGATGACAATGTAGAAACTTTGAAATCTTTATAGGTTTGGAAGCTCCTAATACCTGGTGTTATTCTTTTAAATGCTCTCTGTGTTAACCACATTATTTAGGCATAAAATGTGGAATGTCATAAAGGACTCAAAATACAATATATAGAGGATACACAAATTTCCAGTGTAGGATTAGCATTTTAATTGAATATATTTATTGTCAATGATGTATTTAGGCCTTGAATTTTTTTTAAAGCAATGAAATGAACCATTTCACCCACTTTCAACCATGTGAATGGTTGATGTTACCATCAATCTATATATCCAATTTTTTTTAATACACATAAGCAGCTGGTTTCAGTTTTGAACTCACCCTCACCCTCAACTTAATTGTCCTCTTATGTTTGGAATTTTGTGTTTGGGGAAAATGTATACAATGAAATGTTTTCTTGTGTTCTACACTCTGGATTGGGCAATGAAGCAGATCAAACATTTTATGAAATGAAATTTGCTAAGCACTTATTAACATATGGCCTTGTAATTTGTTGTTCATAGTAAATTATATGGATATGCACTTTCTATCCTCTAGAATTTATAATCTAAGAAGGATCACTTGGAAGATACATAAACTTGAATAACTAGACAGATGTTGAAAAGAACAATAAGCTAATATAATGGGTAAAAACAAGGGACAAGTTCCTGTTTGGGTATCGTATTTGAAGCCTTACATGTTTAAAAATGATGAGGTGCTCTTTTTTAAAATTAAGGATTCAGCAGGAATAATCAAGACCTCAGAATGATGTAGGAAGAAACAAGACTTGACTAGTTAGAATTTAAGATATGGTCTAAGAGTGGTGTCGATCTCAAATAGAAATGAGGGCCACTAAATTGTACAAAAGGATCTTTACAGGCCATATATTGACTTAGAAAATCACATATTAACATGACTTATGTTTTATTGTATTTTTGATTTATTATGTTAAATATTTATCAATTACATTTTAATCTGGTTTAACTGCACTTGAAAGTATTGTGGGCCTCATATAGCCTGCATGCTGCATGTTGTGACAACTTTGGTCTAGTAGAACTTGTGAATAAACTAATTAAAAGCTAAAAGACACCATGGACCAAAATGTCAAATTCTGGATTATGGATCATCATTGTAGAGTGGGAAAAACACTGGATCTAGAATTAGGAAACCTGGTTGTTGTCCTGATTCTGAGGCTAACTCACTGGGACTTTGGAGGCAGTCATGTCTTCCCTATAAAGCACAATTTTGTAACTGAGGTACACTTGGATTTTAATATGGACCTATGATTTCAGCAAGCTGAGTATTCCATCTGATGACGCCAAGTACAATCCATCTATACCTGCCCATCCTGTGAGTTTCTTGTCCATCAGGTGAATCACCTGATGTTTTGATTTTCCTTATGTTATCTTGATGTTCAGAAGATACCAATGGAACACCAGGGTTGGGAAGCCAGTCTTTTTTGTTTTCACTTACAGTTTCTTTGATAATATTCTTTACATTTCTTTCTTAATCTATTGTTTCTTTTGTGATAAAGTCTGCTGACAGCCAGCATTATCTTATTGGGAGAGTCTCAAAGATAACGGTGTTCTGTGTCTTATGAAAGTTCATCTGGGGTATCTTCCTGTGAAATGAGGGGAGTTTAAATCGATGGTCTCCAAAGTTCCTTTTTCAACTCTGAGATTCCCTTTGTAGTCTCATTGAATTCATCCCCCTGCTATTTGTAGATATCATTGCCTCTAGATGTCCAGAGCTATGAATTTTTTTTTCCTTACTGAAACTGTTGCTATGAAATAGATTGGAAGCTACTCTTTTGTCTAAATCACTCAAAAATTTAAGTCATTATTCAAACTGTTGTCAGATTTCCTTAGAATAACCTTTTCTGTACCCTGCTTAAAAAAAAAAAAACAAAAAAAAACACATGCCTATGGTTTATATTCTGAGCTATAAGATGTTATTGGAATATCTATCTTTCAGAGTTCAGTTTATTTCCCACTTCCTTCATGATGCCTTTGCGGTCCATTCTAGTCCATACTACTTGCTCTTCCTTATTTTGAACTGTAGTATTTACTTGGAGCAGTTCTGTTTGGTTTAAACTCTAAGGAACACAATGCCCCACCCACTTGAAATCTCATCAACATACAGATTAATTCAGTTTTGGGTAGACAAAACCTTGCCAACTCCTTCAGCTCTGCTGAAAGGGATGTGGACTCTCCAGCTCACTGTCCAAATGACATCTGCAGCTATACTTGGTTATGACTCCATAGAACATTGTATAGTGTTCCATTTCTCCCACTTTTTATCCTTTTGTGTGTTATTTTCCTCTGTAGATTATAACCTCCTTGAAGGCAGAAACTTTCTTTTTCTTATGTGTATCCCTAAAACAGTTCCCAACACATATTAGGCATTTAATAAATGTATATCAAACTGAGTTTACCAATTTAGCAATTAATTGTATGCTATCTTTTATTCCCTTTGTTTCATATATCTAATTAGATAGTCTACTTCTTTGGAAGCAGTGTAATGAAGAAGAAAGAAACCTGGACTTGGAGTCAGACAGTTTGAGTTTAAAAGCTACCTTGCTAGAATAGTAATCCCAAATAACACCACTTGCTAGTGACAACCAGGTGGATATAGTAGATAGAATGCTGGGCCTAGGATCAGGAAGACCAAAATTAAAAATTTGATCTCTGGCACTTTACCTACGTGACCCTGAGCAGGTTATTTAACTACTCCCTATCTCAGTTTCCTCAGTTGTAAAATGGAGCTGATGATAGTATCTCTCTGGGTTGTTCTGAGGATAAAATGAGATGATATCTGAAAAGTATTTAACATAGTTCCTCGCTCTTGTCAATAGTAGATGCTTTGTCGAATAGCAAATGTGTTTTGCCTGACTTAATACTATGTATAATTGTTTGCCTTCTCAATGATTGGGTAGGGAAAGAATTTGGAGCTCAAAATTTGTTTTTAGTGAATGTTAAATAAAATATTAAACAATAACGTAGAATTATATGATACTAAAATTTTCAAAATAGTAAATGTTTGTAAATAGTTAATGCTCCCTTTCCCCTTCCTCTTTCCCTAATATCTCTTTGACTTTAAACAATTCACTTAATATCTCTGGGGTTCAGTGTCATTATCTATATTATAACATGATCTGGTTTGACTATGTCAATCCCACTTGAATTGAGTTCCTTGTAGTGTGACTACAAAGTCCCCTCAGAAGTTAGACCAAATGGGTTAGAGAGTGTCTTTTCTAACATTATAGTTCATAGGCCATAATCAAAGTGTTTTCCTATACCTGTTGCTTATCAATGTTATGAATTAGTTAGCCAAGCCCAGTTAAGCTTTTTAGACATTAGTATTTATTTATTTTTTTATTGGAGCTTTTTATTTACAAAACATATGCATGAGTAATTTGTCAACATTGACCCTTGCAAAACTTTCTGTTCTAAATTTTTTCCTCCTTCCCCCACCACCTCCCCTAGATGGCAGGTAGTCCAATACATGTTAAATATATTAAAATATATGTTAAATCCAATATATGTATACATATTTATACAGTTATCTTGCTGCATAAGAAAAATTGGATCTAAAAAAAAACTGAGAAGGAAAACAAAATGTAAGCAAACATCAACAGAAAGCATGAAAATGCTATGTTGTGGTTCACACTCAGTTCCTACAGTCCTCTCTCTGGGTATATATAACTTTCTTCATCACTGAACAATTGGAACTGGTTTGAATCATTTCATTGTTGAAGAGAGCAACGTCCATCAGAATTGATTGTCGTATAATCTTGTTGTTACCGTGCATAATGATCTCCTGGTTCTGCTCATTTCACTCAGCATCAGTTCCTGTAAGTCTCTCCAGGCCTCTTTGTATTCATCCTGCTGGTCATTTCTTACAGAACAATAATATTCTTTAACATTCATATAGCACAATTTACCCAACCATTCTCCAATTGATGGGCATCCATTCAATTTTCAGTTTCTGGCCACTACAAAGAGGGCTGCCACAAACATTTTGGCACATACAGGTCTCTTTCCCTTCTTTAGTATCTCTTTGGGATATAAGCACAGTAATAACACTGCTGGATCAACGGATATGGCACAATTTGATAACTTGTTCAGCATAGTTCCAAATCCCTCTCCAGAATGGTTGGATTCATTCATAGCTCCACCAACAGTGCATCAGTGTCCCAGCTTTCCCACATCCCCTCCAATATACGTCATTATCTTTTCCTGTCATCTTAGCCAATCTGACAGGTGTGTAGTGGTATTTCAGAGTTAAACATTAGTATTTTTAAGAGTAGCATTGTTGGTGCCAAATATCCTCTCCCCCCCAAAAAAAGTCTGTGTAACACTGTCCCACCAGTGCATCCAGGGTCCATGGGAAAGTGAGTCCAAGCCTTATGAATACCTGTGACAATGAGGTGACTTATTCAAAGATGGAGGTCTTTACTAGACTCCTTAAAATGTTCCTCTTAGCTTGGTGTAGCTTTTCTGCTTGGATCTTGATTCAATGCCTTAAGTCCACATAAAAAATTGAATTATGTAACTGATTTATACAGGTCTGTTGTTTCTTTTTTCCACTACGTTGTTATTGTTCAGTTGTCTGGCTCTTCATGATCCCATTGGGGTTTTTTGGGCAGAGATACTGGAGTGGTTTGCTATTTCCTTCTCCAGCTTACTTTACAGATGAGGAAACAGAGGCAATAAGGTTAAGTGACTTGCCCAGGGCCACACAATCTAAAAGTGTCTGAGGCCAGATTTTAATTTAGGAAGATTTGCTTTTCTGACTTCAAGCCTGGAGTTCCATGCACTGAACTCTCTAGCTGCCCACTTTCAATTGTACCAGGGAGCAAAATAAAATTTCTAGATTGTCTCCTTCTTTTTCTAGATTTCTTACATTTTATTCCTCTCCACACATTCTATTATCCAGGTAACACTCAACAATTTCTCCTACTTCAATGCCTTGGAATCAACTATACTTCCTGCCTAGAATGCTCTGCCCCCTCACCTATACTTCCTTCCAGACACCTTCTGCACCTAGATATTCACATATCATTTCCCCTATTAGATCGGTGTGTTTTTTGAAAGGACAGACTGTGGTGTTATTGCTGTTGTTTTGTCTAAACCCCAGATCTTAGGATAGGGCCTGACATTTAATAATCATTTAAGAGAAACTTATTGACTGATGACATTAGGTGGAGTTGTCAAACATGGACCACAACATGCCTCAGCATGGCCTGAACCATTTAAAAATGTGATTGAAAAATATTTCACAAAATTAATAAAAATACAATAAAATATAGATTATATTTAAAACTTTTAAATTTAGAATTAAATCAATATACAGCTCACAGGGATCATTATATATATTTTAGTGGTTCCCATTTCTATTTGAGTTTGACACCTCTAACCTAAGGAACTTAAAAGTTTCTGTCATTGTAGTAAATATTCTCCAAATACTTTCTGATTGCTGATTAATTAGTAACACATAAACATTCTGTAACAATATACAGGCTTCTCAGAAGAGTATAATCTCATCAAACCTAGGAAACTTGAACAATGATGAATGTGGTTCTCTGCCCTTGCAAAGGTTGCAGGGGGGTATAGTGATTAAAAGTAAATATTTTCACACATGCGTAAATACTTCCTGCTATGACACTTAACACTCATTAATAACTTTGTTAGTATGAATGAACTGGCATTTTCTTTTTGAGACTGAAAGAAATTCTCATGTCTAGTTCACCTTCTGGTTAATGGTTAGTCAACAACATTTATTGGTTGCCATACATTTGCAGAGCATTGTATTGCACATTATGGGAGGATATAAAGGAAGTAGAAGGAATGCAAAGTACAGGATACAAAGGAAGAAGAAGAAGGGCAATCTTTGCCTTCTAGAATCTTATAATTTAATAGGGTACACAATACACATGAAACAACTGACAGATACTTTAGACATCATCAAATCTAAATCCCTCATTTTATATTGAGGAAACTGAGGCTTGGAAAAGGGAAATAACTTGATCAAGATCACAAAGGATTTATTTGATGAGTAGGAGATTCAGATTCAGATCTTCTGATTCCAAATCCCTTTTTCTTTCTATTCTATTCTATCATGTATCTTCGAGCAGATCAACAATTACAGAAATAATGAAAGAAAAGTAGATGTATTGGTAATGAGGATGGTGTTATGTAGAGAATCAGAAATTACTCCTGAAATGCTTCTTGGAGGTGTTTAAAAATGGTTTGGGAGGCTTTTTATTTAAATGAGAAAGCATCTGTTAAGTACTTATGATATATTAGGTACTGTGTTAACCTTGGGAGATACAAAGATATACAAGCAAGAAAGTCTTTGACCTTGAGGAACTTACACTTACTTTTCTAAAATTTATTGATATATTTTGTTTTTATATTACAAAAATTTATAGATTGATCTCATTCCATGAGAAGTTTCTTGTATAACAAAATAAAACAATATAGTAAACTTATTAATAGTGATGTCATCTGAAAATGAGTGAATGGAGGGAAGAAAGGGAAGGGGAAGAGAGAAGGCATTTATTGAGCACCTGCTATGTACCAGGCATTTTGCTAAGTGTTTTGCAAAAATTTGATCATTGATAGAGAGCAGACTTGGAAATATGCAAGACTTAGGTTTGAATCTTCTTTGATATAAGCTAGTCATGTGACCCTGGAGAAGACCTGTAATTTCTCAATATCCAAGTAATTTTCCAAGATTGTAAATTGAGAGAAGATATCCATCCCCAGACTTGGTAGAGGGAGTTTGGTAGAGGGAGTTTTCACATCTGTGGAGTTCCCTAAACCAATAAAGAAATCACAAATCTAGTCCTTTTTCCTCTCCTTGTCACTATACTACTCTAACAGTTACAACTAAAGAAAGAAAGGGGACTTTTCTGTTTTTATTTGTAGAAAATTTTTGTTCTTTTCCTCAGATTTGAGTTTTTATCATACTCTTATTACTTCCTTTCTATTTTTTTAAATATGGCCCAAACCCAGAATATTTTGTAGGAAAGAAATATTCCATTAGATATATATTCACTCCAAATGTATTGATGTTATTCATTTGAACATACTGTCCTCAGTTTCTCTCTTAGATTTCAGGGGTCTGTATATTTATAAACTTTTTGTTGATTAGACTTAGGGTTATATAGGATTGTGGAATGAAAGCGGAAAGATTGGAATGTTTTGTTTGGATCATAAGATCATAGATTTAAAGATGTAAAAAAACTCAAAAGGTCATTTAGTTAAGCCCTATTCATTTGACAAAAATGAAGATGTTACAGGCCAGAAAGGTTAAGTTACACATCCAATATCATACAGAGCAAAATTCAAACCCAGGAGATGTGCAGTTGTTTTACAAAAGCAGAAAATCATATATATAACAGCCATATTTGGAAGCAAGCTGGAGGATTTAATTAAGGGGAGTAGGAAAGGCTGGATTTCTCTCTAATAGTTTTTGTTGGCATTGCCAGGAAACCTAAAATTCCAAGTTCATTCATTCCTTTGAGTTAAAGCATTGGAAGCTGCTTTACTAACTCCTGGGTTTTCTCCACAGTTGGTCTGATACTATCATTATTATCAATTAATAAGCACTTATAAATTATTTTATCAAATTAACCTACCAGGACCTCCATGTACTCCATGTAGGATGCAATAGTAGTAAATTTTGGTTCAAGGGAGACTGAAGGCAGATTGAAAACATTGACTGCTTAGGGAATAGGGTGCTATATTGGACATGGGAAGAACAATTCTGAAAAAAAGGAAGAAATGCAGAAGGTTAACGGAAGGATCACAGAAGACAGTCTTGATCAATTAAATTGTTGCTCTTATGGTCAGATTGAGTATAAAATAGTGTTTGTTGGAATTATTTTTTTAAATTATTATAGCTTTTTATTTACAAGATATATGCATGAGTAATTTTTCAGCATTGACAAATGCAAAACCTTTTATTCCAACTTTTCCCCTCCTTCCCCCTACCCTCTCCCTGAGATGGCAGGTTGACCAATACATGTTAAATATGTTAAAGTATAAGTTAAATACAATATATGTATATATGTCCATACAGTTATTTTGCTGTACAAAAAGAATCTGACTTTGAAATAGTGTACAATTAACCTGTGAAGGAAATCAAAAATGCAAGTGGACACAAATAGAAGAATTGGGAATTCGATGTAATGGTTCATAGTCATCTCCCAGAGTTCTTTCCTTGGGTGTAGCTGGTTCAGTTCATTATTGCTCCATTGGAACTGATTTGGTTCATCTCATTGTTGAAGAGGGCCATGTCCATCAGAATTGATCATCATATAGTATTGTTGTTGAAGTATATAATGATCTCCTGGTCCTGCTCATTTCACTCAGCATCAGTTCATGTAAGTCTCTCAAGGCCTTTCTGAAATCATCCTACTGGTCATTTCTTACAGAACAATAATATTCCATAACATTCATAAACCACAATTTATTCAGCCATTCTTCAATTGATGGGCATCTACTCAGTTTCCAATTTCTGGCCACTACAAAGAGGGCTGCCACAAACATTTTGTCACATACAGGTCCCTTTCCCTTCTTTATGATCTCTTTGGGATATAAGCCCAGTAGTAGCACTGCTGGATCAAAGGATATGCACAGTTTGATAGCTTTTTGAGCATAGTTCCAAATTGCTCTCCAGAATGGCTGGATGTATTCACAATTCCACCAACAATGTATCAGTGTCCCTGTTTTCCCACACTCCCTCCAACATTCTGCATTATCTTTCCCTGTCATTCTAGCCAATCTGACAGGTGTGTAGTAGTATCTCAGAGTTATCTTAATTTGCAGTTCTCTGATTAATAATGACTTGGAGCATCTTTTCATATGGCTAGAAATAGTTTCAATTTCTTTGTCTGAGAATTGTCTATTCATATCTTTGACCATTTATCAATTGGAGAATGGCTTGATTTCTTACAAATTAGAGTCAATTCTCTATATATTTTGGAAATGAGGCCTTTATCAGAACCTTTGATTGTAAAAATGTTTGCCCAGTTTATTGCTTGCCTTCTAATCTTGTCTGCATTAGTTTTGTTTGTACAAAAACTTTTCAATTTGATATAATCAAAATTTTCTATTTTGTGATCAATAATGATCTCTAGTTCTTCTTTGTTTATAAATTCTTTCCTTTTCCACAGGTCTGAGAGGTAAACTATCCTATGTTATTCTAATTTATTTATAATCTGGAATTATTTTTATATTGTAAATGAAGTAGCATCAAACAGCTGTTTACTTGTGAGATATGCTTTGTTGATAAGGAGAAATCACTGATAATTTGATGGTTTTGTAGTGAAAAGAGTACTGAACTTTGTCTCAAAAGGCTGAGGTTGAAGTCCCAGTTCTGCCATTCTTAATCTAAATAATCTTAATCTTTTGATTTAAACTCTTTGAGACTCAGTTTCTTCACCTGTAAAAATGGGATAAATAATACTCATTTCCCCGAAAGGTTACTTGGAGACATTACTTCATAAATGATGAACTTCAGTAGTACTTTAAAGGGTCTTTGATTTCACTGATATGAGTACTCCTTCCATAGCGTAAATTACAACTCATCCCTAAACCATCTAATATAATTCTTGTCCATGCCCTTCCATCAGTCTTCCATGAGGTTGGGCAAAAGGTCTATCCACCTTGCTAGGCATCTTCCTCTACTAATCTTGATGGTTTTGTGAATTCTGTTGGAGCAGGAATGCTATTTGCAGTCTTTCCCTTGCTCTTATTGCATGACCAGCTCATCTCCTTTCCCAATTATACCTCTCTGCAATTCTTCAGTGGTAATATATGGTATACTTAAGTCCATTATGACCTCTTCTTTGCCATTTGAGTATCTTTCAATGTTAATTCCTTGGAGACATGAATCACAGTCCTACAATATCACTAGAATACTGTTATTAAAATTATAATAACAAATATTATTATTAACATAACAATAAAATACGATATTATCAAATAATATTTTCATTTTATTTTTAATATACAAAGGGAGAATTTGGGGTAAATTAAAAGCATTATGCTACTTCCTAAAGGCTGTCTAACATGTTTTCCCTCTGAGAAGTTTTGGACCAAGCTCATTGGAACCATCATCCATTTATAGTGTCCAAATAAATATACCCTAATGGATCAGCTCCAAAGGCTGTCCATCTAATAACACATGATAAGCTATATTGTATACACAAATCTACTTGGATTTTCTTGCAAATAATTTGACTGAACACTTGAGGGATTACAGTTCTCTTTTAAAATAAATTCTGTAATCATTGGAGTTTGCAAATCATGAGAAGCTATATATATATAAGCAACTATTATTTTATTATTAATTAATCTTCCTCTATATCAATGATTCTCAAAATGTGGGCTGGGGACTCTTGTGAGTCCCTGAAATCCTTTTAGGGGGGTTTTATGAAGTCTAAATTGTATTCATAATGTTGACATTTTAATTTTTAATAGACTAAATATCAATATGTCACAAACAAAAGCTCTTTTGATATTCTTTAATAATTTTTAAGAGTGTAAAAGGGTACTGAAATGGAAAAGTTTGAGAACCACTGCTGTCAACATAATTTCTCATTTCTGATCTGAAGATCACAGGTATTGATTGCTCCCATACTGGTATGAAGGAGACACTAAGTTTCAAAAGTGTTACAAGCTATTTTTTAATGTTTTAACTTTTTTTTTCCCATCCTCAAAGTTAATAGATACGTTTTTTTTTGGTTGAAGAAACTTTCTACTACTATTTATAATTTAAATAAAGGGCCTTAAAAATAAAAAGACACAAAGCTCTCTATAATAGTCATTATCCAAAAGTGGCAATAAAATGAGAAATACTGAAAAGTTTAGAGAAAACAGTCATTTAAAATTCATTGAATTACTTAACTTGGGGGGCAGGGCATAAAAACTATTTTCTTCTCTTAACTAGGCATTATTTCTATATATTCACCACTTTTACTATCTAGTAATTTATTCCCACAATTTTAGAGTCCCTCTACTATTTGAAGAATCACCAACACAGAATTATGAAACTTAAAAGCTGAAAAAGACTTTAGGGATCATGAAATCCAATCACCTCATTTTTTATATTGGGAATTTGACACCTAGAGAGAGAATGAATTGGCCAAGTTCACAAAATTTTTAACAGTATAACTTAGTTTAAAACTAAGGCTTTCTGATGCCAGGTTCAATACTATTACATTATACTGTGTTATAGAAGGGTGTGTATGTCTGCGTATCTGTGTGTCTGTGTATAAATGCATATACATGAGTATTTGTGCTTATTTGAATTATTGATTGGACAGATAGGTAGAAAGATAGGTCAATAAAAAAAGAGTTCTGGGTTTGTGACCAGTATTATTAATACAGACACAAAAACTAGGCAGTCCTTATTCTCAAGGACCTTGAATTCTAATGTGGAGGGAGTTAAGGAAGAGAACAATCTTTTATTAAGAACCTATTATGTGCTAGACACCATGCTAAGTGCTTTACAAATATTTGCCTCATTTGATCCTCAAAACGATCTTGGGAGATAGGCTCTATTATTGGCACAATAGATAGAATACAGGGCCTGAAGTCAGGAAGACTAATTTTTCTGGATTCAAATGTGGCCTCAGACATTAACTGTGTGACCGTAGGCTAGTCACTTAACCCCATTGTCATCAGTTTCCTCATCTATAAAATGAACTGGAGAAGGAAATGGCAAACCACTCTTTGTCTTTGCCAAGAAAACCTCAAATGGGATCATGGAGTAGAACAGAAATCATTGAACACCAAAAGTGAGGCAGATAGAAGTCAAATGACTTACCTGGAAAAACATAGGCAGTAAATATTTGAGAATAAATTTTTTTCTGACCCCAGGTTTATCATTCTATCCACTGAAACACCTTGCTTGAACACATATAGTCAGGAGGAGTTTGGTAAATGTTTAACAACTGGCCCTCTCCTCAGCAACGAGATCAACCAAATCATTTCCAAAGGAGCAGTAATGAACTGAACCAGCTATGCCCAGAAAAAGAACTCTGGGAGATGACTAAAAACCATTACATCGAATTCCCAATCCCTATATTTATGCACACCTGCATTTTTGATTTCCTTCACAAGCTAATTGTACAATATTTCAGAGTCTGATTCTTTTTGTACAGCAAAATAACGTTTTGGTCATGTATACTTATTGTGTATCTAATTTATATTTTAATGTATTTAACATCTACTGGTCATCCTGCCATCTAGGGGAGGGGGTGGGGGATAAGAGGTGAAAAATTGGAACAAGAGGTTTGGCAATTGTTAATGCTGTAAAGTTACCCATGCATATATCCTGTAAATAAAAGGCTATTAAAAAAAAATAACAACTGGCCCTCTTTTACATTTAATTTTCATTATTAATATTTTCTCCATCATTTTATTAAGTCTGGACAATCAATAGTCAACAAATAAAGCCTTTATTTGGAGGCATTATTGATTTTGGAGGTATTAATGGTCACTTTGAAAATTTAACAATTTGCTGAGTATAAATTGTCTGCAGTACATTCTTTTTTTTTTAAAAAACATCTCTTTATTATACCTTTTTATATACAAAACATATGCATGGGTAATTTTTCAACACTGACCCTTGCAAAAACTTCTGTTTCAACTTTTCTCCTCCTTCCCTCTACTTCCTCCCTTAGATGGCAAGTAGTCCCATACAGGTTAAATATGTTAAAGTATATGTTAAATACAATATAAGTATACATATTTATACAGTTATCTTGTTGCACAAAAAAAGATCGAATTTAGAAATAAGGTAAAAATAACCTGAGAAGGAAATAAAAATGCAAGCGGACAATAACAGAAGGAGTGGAGATGTTATTTTGTGGTCCATATTCGTTTTCCAATGTTCTTTCTCATCTCCAGTATATTTAAAGCACATGGGAAATGATGACTAGAGAAAAAGGTGCCTTGGTTTGAGAAGCATCACAGGAATAGTGGATGGATCCAAAGGGCATTTGATTGGCCTAGCTTTTCCAATAGTACTGATTAATTACTTTTCCCAGAGTAAGATGTAAAAGGAAGTATAGGAGTAAGGATGGGGAAGGAGCAACAGATTGGAAAGAAAATGGCCATGGTAAAATATATTTGTAACTGCTTGCTTCTTCATTCCCCAATTATTATAGAGTCATTCTAACAAAGAAGAACTGTTTAAACACTGTTCCCAGTCCTGTGGGGGATGAAAAAGCAGAGTACACAACCCCTGCTTCTTAAGCATTTAAAATGTAGCTGGGTGGCTAGCTGTATACCCATGAACTAGCAGCCAATAGTCAGAGCAATATAGAATACGGATTGTGATTATAACTATCTTTATCAAGGAAAAGAAGGAGCTTTGTGGGGATGGAGTTAATCAGCAAAGGCTTCATAGAAGAGATTGATTTTGAGGCTGATAAGAAAATATATGACCTTTTCTGGTCTAAGACTTCCCATGATACCTGCCATGTATTATTTTATAACTCAGTTTCTGTGTATGTTCCCCATTCCCTTATGTGGTATCTGTTTTGTGAGGGCCTTAACATTTTATCAGTCCCTGGTTCCTAGCACTATATATTCTTCATTGAAATGCTAAGTAAATATTGATCTGATTTGATTTTAAATTGAGGAAGAAGATTCAAGATGGGAAAGGAAGGGGGGCACATGATGAATAAAACATAGTCGAGGGAAGTGATTTCTAAATTTTCTGGAGAAAGCAGTCTTTCTCCTTGCTAACCTCCTGTTCTTTGATGAACCTTTGTCCATTTTCTGCTTTGGAAGTTGCTTTTCATTCTACCAGTTCCATGAATTTCACTTTCCTAAAAGTGACTTTTTTTTTTTACCATTACTGTTTCTTATGCATTCTTCACAGTCCTTATCTATTCTGATTTTCCACAGGTCTCTTTTAATGATGAGGCAATTGTCATTTGCTATGTTGATGCTGGCTTCCTTCATTTACTTCTTCCCTTCGCCTTCTTCATCCCTGTCTCATCTCTGCTGTTCCACATAGCAAAGTGAATCTGAAAAATAATTTATGCAAAGCCATTTCCTTTTCTTAATAAAAAAAGAAGAAAAGAGACTCAGAATAGCACCAGACTTGTGAAATTCCTAATAGTCCATCTGTTTCTTTGAAGTTATCTAGTTTTAGTGACCGCCACCCTTTATTTCACATTGGGGTCTATTTTTGTTTTGTCTATTTCATGTTTGAGATTCTCTATTATAAGAAAGAAGGTAAAATACTATTTATTGTACATTCTACTTTTTCTGCGTGGTCCTTTCTTCTCTGCTTAATAAGTCAACCAAATGGCATACTGGATAGAGTTTGGGACTTGGAGTCAGGAAGACCTGATTTTGAATCTTGCCTCAGACACTTACTAGCTATACAACCCTGGGAAAGTCATTTAATCTCTCATCCTCTTTAAAATGGGGATAAATAATAATAGCAACTATTTCATAAGATTATTATAAGGATCCAATGAGATGACATATAAAGTGCTTTGTAAACTTTAAGTTATTATGTAAATGCTAGCTATCATTATTGTTTTTGTTTTAAAGAAAGAAATTGAAGTCATAGAATCTAAGATTTGGAAAGGATCCAACTTGTGCCTGACAAATAATCCTCCCTACTACATCCCTAATTAGTGGTTATTCAGTCTCTACCTAAAGATTTGGGAGAGGGGGTGTTCTGCTTTCACTTGAGGCAGCCCATTCCATTTATAGACAGTTCTATTGTTGTTTGTCCTTATAAAGAACTTTAATTTGTCCCTCCACAGTTTCCACTCTTTGCTTATGAACCTGCTTTTGTTCCCCTGCATAAATAAATCTAATTCCTTTTCTGAATAACTACCTTTCCATTCTGAGCATGTTGGGGGGGGGGGGGGGAATGAGGTATTCTGAAGCATGTGACAATTAACAAAAAGAGTTTTAATCAGTCTTAACATAGAAATGATATTCCACCAAGAAGCTGGAGTATTTGGCTTAGGGAAACTCAGCCTCTTTCATCTCCAAATTGAAATGATTCTGGTCAGCAAAGGAGGATCTTGTGACTTGGACAAACTCTGGACAATCCACCAAATCTGAAGGCCCTAACTTTACCTGGTTGGACCTTGTTATGCTCTTGCAGGGGTCCTCAAACTTTTTAAATAGGGGGCCAGTTCACTGTCCCTCAGACTGTTGGAGGGCCGGACTATAGTAAAAACAAAAACTTTGTCTTGTGGGCCTTTAAATAAAGAAACTTCATAGCCCTGGGTGAAGGGGATAATTGTCCTCGGCTGCTGCATCTGGCACGCGGTCGTAGTTTGAGGACCCCTGCTTAGATGATCAGAAAGTTATATCAATAAAGTTAGAGGCTACCAGGAAGGTGCATTATACAAGGCACAGCTTGATTCAGTCCCCAGGCTCAGTCAAGACCTGGGACAGATTTGTCCTCTTTTAGGAAAAAACAACTTTCATAGGGGAAGAGATTAGCATATTACCTCCATCACACATTTACATACTTCAAGATAGTCATCAAGTCTTAGCATATTATGCTGTCTCATTTCCCCCTCCCGAACCTACCCCCAGGTTTGTGGTTGCAAAATTTAGTTGTTTTAATCCTCAGATTTTCTAACCCCATTTGAAGGTTTTCTTGGCGAAGATACTAGAGTAGTTTGCTATTTTCTTCTCTAGTTCATTTTTCAGATGAGGAACCTGCAGCAAATAAGGCTAAGTTACTTGCCCAGGATCACACAACTAGTAAATGTCAGAGGCCAGATTTGAACTAAGGAAGATGAATCTTCCAAGCCCAGCATTCTATTCAGTGCACCACCTAGCTGCCCAATTCTCCAGTTCCTTCCATTGATCTTTATATGGCCTAGTCTGCAGTCAACTCACCATTCAACTCCTCTTCTTCTAGATGAGTTCCAGTTTGTTTATTGCCTTCTTGAAATATGGCACTCAGAACTGAACACAGTACTGCAGATATGGTCTGACCAGAGTAAATAACAACCAGAATTTTTATTTAGTCATATGCTTAAATAAAGAAAGATACAAAGATTGAATCTAGGTTTTCTAATTCCAAGCCTAGTACACATTTTGTCAAATCATAACAATGCATATGGTAAATACTCAATAAATTCTGGTTGACTAGATCACAGTATGTGCTTTGCATAGATCTTTGTGTCAAAATTTGTATAGGGAAGTGATTTTTCAAATTCCCAGTGCCTTCCAAAGAATCAAGTCCTGAGGTCTTCTGTGAGATTTTTTTTTCTTTTTTATAGCCTCTCTTCTTTTCTTTACTTAGGCAAGGGAGGCATGGAATTATGCTGTATTATTGGTCTTTTTGATCAATAAATGTAAGAGTCTTTACTCAGGTTGCCAGGAAGTATTGCTGAGTTGGATCATTTAGTTAATGTGATGAGTTGATAGGCTTATGCATTAATGCAAACTGTCAATTTGTGATTAAATGTATTTTAGACTAAAATTAACTTTTTTCAAAAGGAAACACAGAAGACTGTATATTGTTATAGGAATGAAAATGCAAACTACCTAGAACAATAATGTAGAGCCTTTCTTATTTTAACTATTATTGGTTCAACTATTAAGTATTTAATACCTTTTCTCCCAAGTAAGAATATTTAAATATTTGGGAAAATAGGGCTAATTATATTTATTGTATGCCAGAAAAAATATTACACAAATGCTTAGAATTAAGGGAGTGGACTATTTCAGTTTCTTAAGTGCATAGCTTTATATAGCTTTTCTAGCATTTATTCTATCATTCAGGTGTCACCAAAGTACTGTAAGGAAAAAAAAGAGCTTTCTATATTGTTTCTACTTGAATAGATATGTGATTTCATCCTTGTGGTTATTTCCTCAGATCATACAAATTGCCATAACCTATTGTGTTCTATATCTTGAGAAATTCTACAGCATGTCTTCTCCTGAGTTCACCACAGGTGATCACCAGCATTGGGTATCTTCCTTCATAGGGATGAAAGACAACTATTTCAAAAGTGATAAGAATTGTAATATCATTAAAGGTTGGCCGCCGTTTTGGCTTCCTCCTAACAAAATATATTTTGAATTGCTATATTGTTATTTTGACTTCTGGCCTCCATCAATTGCAGGAACCTTAACTTCTGTCTTAATAGTCCTGGAGCTAAATCTCTGTCTGGGATTGCTTTAGTCTTCCTGCTGTTGCTGGCTTGTGGTGTAATATTCGGTCATTTATTTCTTAGTTGGAAGCAGGATAGATTTTTTAGATTTTTTTTTAATGGAAGTTTGCTTCTCCTACATGCCTAAATGTGATCCCAATAGGAGTTAAGAAAATACAGGACCAGGAGTAAGCAAAGGTATTGGTTCAATACATAGAATTCCCAATCCCTCTATTTTTGTTCATCTGCATTTTTGATTTCCTTCACAGACTAATTGTACACTATTTCAAAGTTCGATTCTTTTTGAACAGCAAATAACTGTATGGACATGTATACATATATTGTATTTAATTTATACTTTAACATATTTAACATGTATTGGTCAATCTGCCATCTGGGGGAGGGGGTGGGGGGAAGGAGGGGAAAAATTGGAACAAAAGGTTTGGCAACTGTCAATGTTGAAAAATTACCCATGCATATATCTTGTAAATAAAAAGCTATAATAAAAAAAAAAGGCAATGGTTCTAGTCTACTATTAGATCCTGAAAGAAGAAGATTGTCAAAATTACTGCAGTTGGAATGCCTTAGTAAGTGGGAATTGCAATCAATTAGTATTAATAGATCATACCTTTAGAACTGGAAGGATCCTTAGAGATCAACCAGTCTGACTTCCCTTTTTTTAATTATAAGGAAACAGGCCCACAGAGGTTTGGAATTGCCTATGGTCATACAGGTTTTACTTTATTTAAGTAGTAGAGACTTTTGAACCAGATTTGTTGACTGAAAATCAATCATGCCCCTTTCCTTCAACCAAATTGTTAGAGGTACTCATATTCCCTGGTCTCTTGTGACCCAACCACAATTGCTACTTAATCACTTTCATCCCCAACTTCCCCATTATCCAATATCCCTCAGAGGACAGACTGTCAGAGTTAACAATTGTCATGCTCTGTAATCAAAAAATACAGATTCTGATCCCAGAGTTGTTAATAGTAACTTACATCACTATCATCTTAGGTTTTATTTTTCATTCTTGCCTATAGATTGTGTGTGTGTATGTGTTTTCTCTGGGTAACACTGGAATTATGATGCTGTCAAGTCTTCTCAGAAGGAGGCTTTCATTTCTGGATCTGGGGAAATGTTCCAAGTAAAAAAGAAAAGGTTGGGGCAGCTAGGTGGCAGTGGATAGAGCACTGGCCCTAAAGGCAGGAGAACCTGAATTCAAATCTGCTTTCAGACACTTCACACTTCCAGCTGTGTGACTCTGGTCTAGTCATTTAACCCCAATTGTCTCAGGGGGGGAAAAAAAGTCTTATTCTTGCAGTCACTAGGGGAAGGAAGATGTTAAAAAAAAAAAAAAAACTATCGACACAATAACTTGTGAATTTACTGCCTATGCTATGGTAACTACTGGCTAAAATAATTCACATACAGGCAGTGATAAAGTCTCTAGAGAAGCCTGGGGCCTCCTGATATGAGAACTCCCTCAACCAATGAAAATTGAAATCTGTGCCTTCTTAATATGGAAATACGTTTTGTAAGATTTCACATGTATAATTGATATCATATTGCTTGTCTTGTCAAGGAGCAAAGGAGGGAACTCAGTTTTAAAATACATGTCAAAAATTTAATATAACTGGGAAATATTTAGCAAAATATATATGTATTTTTTTCTTTAAAAGAAATCTATGTTTTGTAGGTAAACTTTGGGCAGAGATTGTGACTCTGGGTCTCATAGCTAGTAATCATAAAAGGCAGAATTTGAAACTATATCCTTCTGACTCCAGGCCTAGTATTCTACTATATGATGATTTCTCTTCTTTAGAAAATTGACCTCAATATCTTTTTATTTTGCAGAGTATTTTCATAACCCATTTCTTTTATTCCATGTGTGTGTATATATATATATGTAAGTCTATGATAATGTATTTACTTAGTGTTCAAATTGTTTCTGTAGTATGGTATATGTGAGTTTATTTGTGTATGAATATACATGTAACCTTGTTTCTTTTCATGGTTCAGAAAACAAATTAATAGTACATATCTGATTAAGTAGGTCTTAGCTAACCAAAGTCCTACCTTGTCCTTTTGTTTTAGTCTTATACATAAAATCATAGATTTGGAATTGTAAAGAATCTTAGAGGTTATCTAGTCCATTTTATAGTTGAGAAAACTGAAACACAGAGAAGTTAGATGGCAGAACTGGGATATCAACCAGGCCCTCTTGATGCAAAGCCAGCCGGCACTCTTTGCCCCCCATAGTGCCTCAATGATATTACTTGTTAACGACTTGCATTCCTAGGGACTTCTTCCCATTGGAATTGCCAAGATAGTCAAATGGTCTGCTCAGAGTTCAGGGGACATCTGCAAATTCTACCTTGCTTAAGGAAAAATTGTATACAGTACAATTTCTAGTAAACTTAAGAATAGCCAAAACTGATTTTCATTATGAAGAGTTTTGTGTTTGCCTGTGGAGAGATCAAGGTATTCTCTTCAGATTATCTGAATCAAGGCAGTTCAACTCCTCCTGGATCTCTATTTCAATATTTGTAAAATGGAGATTGAATATTTTGCTGCTTCTTCCTCTTAGAGGACTGTTGTCAGGATTAGTGAATTAGTGGTTGTAGAGCACTCTGGTAAAAAATAGCAAAGCTTCAGAGTGGCTATTAATAATAAATCAGTGCAAGATATATTTGTGAATATCTGCGGGCAGATTTCCCAGAGCTCTGACACTATCAAAGAGAAGATTGACAAGCAGAGTTTTTCTTTTGAGGTATGTGCTCTGTACTTGCTCAAAGATGTGGCCTTATTGTTTTACTTAATAGAATTAATTTTATGTAGATAGATAGTTGAGCTTCTTTTTGGAGGCACCATGATCCTCCTGTTCATGTTCCTTGAGTTCATTTCTCTGTTGTTTTCCAGGATCTGAATGATGGCTCATTTAAATGGGTTTCATGGAAATATATCTAAATAGGCTGCTGGTTTCAGTTTCTTAGACATGGCAATCATCATCATCACCTGTTAGACACAAACTGCATGAAATCTCTCTGGGATGACAAATTTAAGCTCAGAGGTAGGGGAAGAAAGAAGTTGTGTGTGTGTGTGTGTGTGTGTGTGTGTGTGTGTGTGTGTTTCTTTCTTTCTTTTTTTTTTTTTTTGAATGGTAACAAGGAACTGGAAACACATTGAGAAATTTCTGGGCAAATTGTGCTACATATGGAATGTGCTATATATGGAACTTAAAGGAATATTATTATGCCATAAGAAATGATAGCTATAAAAATTTCAGGGAAATTTGGAAAAATGTATGTAAATTGATCCAGGGAGAAGAAAACAAAGTAGAACAAGTAATATCATAATTATGCAAATAAAACAACAGAGAAGACATCAGAACTCTGATCCATGCAATCGCCAATTGAGGCTTCAGAGGATTGATAATGAAGTATGCTTTTTTGAAGATGAAGAATGGAATCAGTCATTGTCAGGCATAGTCAGGGTGTTGATTTATTTTGATTAAATAATTTTTATTTATTATTAAAGGGACTGTTGAGAATTGGGGAAATTATTGGGATATAATGGCAGTGTTAATTAAAAGAAAGAAGCTCCAATGAATGGGAAATAGAGTAGTAAGAAGTTTAGAAACTAGCATTTTGCATTAATTGATAAATTTATTGTTTCTCTCATGTTCTAATGGATTGATGGTAAAAGAGGATGACAAGGGAGAGAGTTTAAATCATTGATCTTCAAAGTGGTAAATCCTCCAGCCAGTGCTATCTGCTTTATTGCTTTTCTCTGTACTCTCCTTTTCTGGGGTTTGATGGGAATTGGGCTGTGACATATAGGGCTGGAACAGGTGCATCATGCCTCCTGCCCAGTCTTTAGCACCTTACCTCCCCAGAGATGCTCAGGGAAAGTGCTGACTGATTCTTTTTCTGTCCTTAGCTCTTTCTCCCACCCTCAAGGACAGACTGTACCCTAATTACCAACCGCTGGAATAGATGCCTCTGACCACAGCTTGCTTTGGTCCTTCTTTGCTTGAGCCTGTCAAAATAAAATGCCTTCTACTTTTGTAATGCGTAGACAAGCTTTTGACCATGATGGAAAGAATAAACTTTCCTGGCTCACTGCACAAACATGGAGAAGGAGAAAGCACTAGATGTGAAAGATGTAAAAGATTATTTTTCTCATTTTAATGCAATTCATGGTTGCTCAGGTAGATTAGGTTTTTGATTCTGAATCCTTCTTACTTGGTATTGTTTCTAGTTCTGAGTCAGTGGTAGTTGGACCTAGGTATCATGAAACATATAAAAACTGCACTGGGGTAATTAAGACAAGTGACTAAGTAACCTCTACAGGTTACTGCCCATGTCTGGTTTTTTAGAACAACTGAATCACGCAAAATCACTATTCAATTTGTTGGGCTAGTGGCTCAATTTGCATGGACTTCATAGGTTTAGGTTTATTCTTTTTTTTTTTTTTTTTTTTTTTTTGCTTCCTTTGAAATTCCCTGAACCTGCATCTTATTGGGAAATCTTGCCTATGATCTACTGTGAGAGAGAAATTTGAGATATTTTCTATCTGCTAAACTAATTATGTTTTAGCTCTGAGTGGCTTGGTGCAATCAATCCTGAATGCTCAGCAGATTTTATGTAGTATCTGAATTATTAATGGAGATGAACTGGAAGAGAGAGCTTGGCCGTCTTATTCTGTCCTGAAGAAGCCTTTGACTGGTCTGGCTACAGAAGAGAGGTTGTTTCTTGCAGAAGGATGATGGAGGAATCAGGCCTTCATGTGGAGCAGTATCCCGATGGGAGTTTGTGCCAATATGCACAGAAAATTACAGCTTGCTTTGGAGGGATAGGTAAGACCCCTCGGAAGTTGGATTCTACTGAGATAAAGATTGAGACTAAGATGTTCACGCTCAGTATGGCCAACCAAGTGCCATAAATCCACGTTTAGTTTATTTTTTGCACACTGACAGGAATGAGGAACATATATGGAAAGTCTGACTGTAACAAAACTTAAAATGACTTGATGATCATTGCAGTCTGGACAGTGGTTCAAACCTCTTACTACAGTGACTGTCTTGAGCACTCTCATTTTAGAAATTGTTTCTCTGCTTTGATCTCTTCCTGTTTAACTGTGTAACTGTAGGTGTTAAAGAGATAATAGGGGATCTTCATTTTTTTTGCTCAATCAGTAAAGAGTTAAAAATTCATAGTTTAAAAAATTACCCTATTATCATTGATGGAGCTAAAGATAAGGCTTTGACTTTTGATCAGAAAATCAAATGTACATATTTCATTTCTTAAGAAAAATCGTTTTAAAGTAGATTTTGTTTTTTTTTTTAAACAGGATTTTCCTCTTTGGAAATAAATGTTATAATTTAAAGTGAAGACATTTTTGTCTAGGGGAGGGAGAGCATAATTATTAAATATAATAATATATTTAGAGAAAAAGCAGAGTTCAAATCTGAAGTAATTTGACCTGTGATTTGAGAAATAGATAATGTAGCCCAGACATTTAATTGTGCAATGTAGTGTTAAAGGAGGCTTAATATTGTGGAAATGTACTGGATTTGAAGTTAAAGGAGCTATGGGCTCAATCCTACTTCTAATATGTACTAGCTGTGTGACTATAGACAAATCCCATAACCTTCTGACTCTTAGCTGATTCATCTGTAAAATTATAATAATATCTGTAGTACTTTGTGAGTTGCTGTGAAGTTAAATGAAATAGTTTGTATATGTGGCTTTGCAAACCCTACTGTGCTACATCAGTGTTAACTATTAGCATAATTAACATATTAACATAATAGAATGAGATCATAAGGTTCTGTTAGAACCTCTTTGAGAGACATGTGTCACCCATTTTTCATTTTCTCCCTAGAGTTTGGACCTAGGTTGGGTTCTTTGTTTTTCTGATAGATTTAGAAACAAAATACATCAGATTAAGATTTGTATGCTAACCAAAAAGCATTGGATCAAATATTAAGTCTTTGTTTATGTAGGTTATCTTATATATCATTTGAGAAGGTTGGAGGATTTTCTGCACATACCTGCCTGCCACTAAAATGAGTCTTCTCCACTAACTTCCACTAACTCCACTAACTCCACTAACTCCACTCTCTTCTCCACTCTCTTCTCCACTTGCTTCAGTCCCACTCTCTATCTCTGCCTGGGTTCTACAGCATGTTCTACCCGAATGCTGGAGGATCTTTAAGCATTTGTTACCCAAGACATTCCTGGGAATCTATAGAAGTGAGTCCTGAGGCAGGTCAACAGAATCAGTTCTTTCAGAATTAAACCTTAACATCTGTTGGGTGCCCAAAGTAAGTCATGCAGAAGAATATGAGTTAGAAGGTGACCCTTCAGAAGAAGGTAAGAGACAAAAGCTCAGTCTCAAACTGGTCCATGTTTGGATTTTCAACCATATATTTTCTTAGATAACATCTTTGACTCTGTGAGGTCTGCTGATAGTCACTCTGAGCCTCTACATATCCTTCTGAATTTTTGGAGACTGTAATATTTTATGATGTTTACTGTAGAACTTACTTTTTTATCTGTGAAATGTTTGGGGCAGGTAACTAGAGAGGTTTTCCATGGCTTTGTTGTCAGATTCTCTTGAACATGTGGTAGAGAGAAGCTTTGGGGGCATAGCTATAACAATATTATCGCTGCATCGTATGCTTTATTGTCATTCATTGTGCAGTCCTTTCTTTGCTGTCTAGAATATAGTGAGGGGAAATTATTATTTTCCTTCTCCCCCTCCAGCTTCTTCAGGGCTCCTACTACATAAAGCTGGGGTTGTAGTCAACTTCATAGCAAATGTAATTCATCCCCAGAAAACCCTTAGTCAGGGATTGTTATAATGGAAATAAATTTCAGCCAGGAAATTCATTTACAGTATAGAAAACTGGGTTCTAGTCCAGGTTCTTTTATTTGCAAGCTTTGTGAACTTGTTCTAATCTCACTACTTCTAACTTCAGATGACTTTTGCCATCTTTAAACTGAAAAGATTTGGTTTAGAGGATTTTTAAGGCCCCTTCAAGTTTTACTATTATATTTTATAATTCTTCAACTTCTTTTTTTAATTTAAAAATCATAGTAGGAAAAGCACAGTGCCAGAAGATGAGACATAATTTTATTTACTTGTGACTATTGCACAGCTATAAATTGTTCTTTATTAATACATTTAACTTTATGTAGGTGGATGTGTAAAAGAAGTAAATGCTTGTTTTCTAACCTATTATTTTATATATTAGCAAATATTATTGTCATACTCTAATATTATAAAACTTTATAAATATTTTAAAACTAAAAAAACCTGTTTCTGCTATTTCTTCTGCTTGGGTTTGATTTTCACAAAGGTGCTAAGAAAAACTAGCTTAAACTTACATAAGGCATACAATAATTTTCAGTGTGAGACACATTGGTTATATAAGTATAGCACAGGCTTGATAAGAATAGATTAGTTTGCATTTGATCTTTAGTGGCTGTATCTGATTGAATCCTTTCACCTCTACTACTTTATATGCAGGGGTTGGATATGGTGGAGATTAAATTGAATTAAGGATATTATTAGCATTAGGTTAATGAGGAGAGACATTTAAAAAAAAAAAACAAGAAAAGAATTGTCTTTGTGGACACAGTTTTCTCTGGAATTTTGAAAAGTCCAGGTTGTCTCTTGCCATAATTTCAACTGAATCTGCTTCATAGATACAGAATCAGATCACCCAGTCTAACATTTTAAAAAGGAAATTAAGATGCTTGCCTAAGGATACAGATAGTACTACTGCAGTTTTTTGACTGCAAGTCAATGTTCTTTTCACTGTACAACCCTGTTTCTCTGTCTCATTTTCTTATTGTTGAGGAAAGAATAATTCAAAAGATTTTGAGGTTAAGGAAAAATGAAAAAAATTCTTTGCTGGAAAATCTCTATGACATCAAAGAACTTTGATTTTTTATCTTGTAATATTTTCTTTTTTCATACTTATTTATTTTACATACAAGTAACTTTATTTTATAAGTACAATATTTTACATACAAATAACTATTGTACAAATAACTGCAAATCTTCAGTGTACAACTTGCTATGCCTTTTAAATATATAATAGTTATCATGTAAATTTCTTTTTTTCCTTCCCATCTCACTCTAAAGATGGCTCCCATTAGATAAAATAGGTGTGTATATATATATGTGTGTGTGTGTGTGTGTGTGTGTGTGTGTAAAATTATTATATGCAAACTTCTATTCAACAGTTCTTTCTCAAATGGATCAAGCTACCATGTAGATATAGGCTACTATCTAATAAGAATATGAAAAGCATATATATTTTGGTGGTTATGTGTGTGTTTCCATTAAAGTGCCATATTAAGTAAGTAAATATATAAATATGAAGGGAGTTAATCAAGAGAGGTGAGATTATGGTTGTCACTTTGTATCTTCTTATAGATTTGATATAGATGTGATTTTTTTTGTGTGTGTGAATATTCAAATTTTCTGTGGGGTAGAATAAGAACTGTCCTATATATATATATTGCTATGTTGAGTGTCTTACAGAGTCTTGGGGACTCTTTTATCCACATCTGTAAATACCTAGATATGATTTACAAGCTAAGATTTCCTGGAATAAAGCCTGAGTGGAAGCACAATGAGTCAAAAAGGATCACGGATAAGGCATATGATACTTGGGGTATCCTGCAAGATGTAAATCCAGAGTATTTGATGCTAAACTGCATATTACATAAGTATGTGTATATGCATGTACATGCTGTATATATATGTAAATATGCATGTGGGTATTTTGCTATACTTTTATAAGAAGAAACTGAATATACTAAGACCAATTGCAATTGAATCCTCATATATCTCAGTTGCATTTTTCCAGTTTACTTTTACTCTGGATATTAATACACACACACACTATATATATATATATATATATATATATATATATATATATATGACATTTTCTGTAGTTTGAGTGACTTGTGGCTCCAGTGCTCCTAAAGTACTAGTCACCTGACCAACTATGTGAGCAATCATAAGCCCTTGAAGGTAATCCCTTAAAAACATATCCTTCCTAATCTTCTTTGTTGGACAATGAAAGAGAGAAAGAGGGAGGCATAAGAGCCAAGTGCTGTGAGGAAGCCTTATTTTCTTAGACATTTGGATCTTGTCTTCCAGCCTTTGACTTTGTACTATATGTAGAAATGCCTTCCTTCCCTCCCTTAAAATGCTTGAGGAAATTGTGTGGCTTAGGGAAAAGCAAAAATCTATCATCTGATAGAGCCAATTTCAGGGACTCATTCAGGAGGAGGAGCAGGCTGGTGATTGAGGACAAGAACATCACTGGAGTTCCATGTCCTTCTCCCAGAAGGGCTACCATCACTCATTTGCTATATCTGCAACCAGAGGATTACTGCTTATGTGCTCAGTTATTCAACAACTTCAACACTCTAGGTAAGCACTGGAGGAGCCGGGCTGGAGTCTGGTCTATGCTGTTATGTCTGGTGCTTGTCATAAAATGCAGCCATTAAACTCATCTGTTGAAACTTGTTCTCTAAACAAAGCCCTGGGATGTCATATGTCCTGAATTGCTGATCCTGAAGGACATAAGAGAAGTCCAGTCAGCTAGGTATAATCTGAAAGCAAGAATGTATTTTCTGTTCATATTCTATGATCTCAGCAATAAGCATTTCTCTGTTTAAACAATGTTAATTATTTTGATTCTGTTTATAAGAACTGTGATAGAGAAGAAAAAATTTAGCTCAGAGAAAGTGCTTTTTTATCTTGTGATAAAGGATGAATAGAAGAAGAAATATGTAAGGCAGCATATTGGTACCCAATGAGGTGTGGCTTAAGTGAAGTCAAAAGACCAGTAATGAAGCAAAGTATTTGTCCGAGGTCATTTAGAGACCTAAGCAATAAGGTTCTTCTCCTGGATGTGTGTGTGTGTGTGTGTGTGTATTTGTGTGGGTTTGCATGAAAAACAGAAAGAGAGGGGGAGGGAAGAAGGAAGAAGAAGAAGAGTAAGAAAAAGAGAGAAAGGGAGAAGAAAACTTATTAAACACTAACTAACTAACTGAAACATAATAGTATATTGGAATGTTAGTGTAAAGGACAGGAAGAAGTTGAGTTAAGGTGGGGGTTACCTAGAAGTGGGAAAGATCTAAAGAAGAAAAGTTTCCAACCTATTTTAGTACAGGTCACCTTTAGATACTAGATGGCTAGTATCAAGATTTAGACTTGAGCTGGCTCTGCTGCTTGACTCCTTTGGGATGGTGACCAAATCGTTTGCCTTCCACTGCCATAAAATGATAAAGCCTAATGTACTGTGTTGGTGTGGGTGTGATTAGAAATGCTGGAGGGCAGTTATTTGTTTTTCATTGTAAAAGAGGAATTATTAGCAAGGCATTGTTTTATGCATAATATCCTGTTTTAGGACAGATTCTTAAAGGAAGTGCATCCTCTTGCTTTCACAAATATAGGCTAACAGACCCTCACTGGGTGTATTGGAAACAGCTGGAAAATGCTTTAGGATACATGCAAGATCTCCAGCTGCTTTTGACCTTAAATATGATGGTAGCTTATTGTTTAAAAAAAAAAAAGACATAAAATTGTCTATTTTTTAAAGTGTTCTTTCTTAGAAATCATCGTTCATCTAACAAGTATTTATCAAGCATTTACTGCGTGTAGAGAAAATGTCCTACGTTATGGATTAGGGGGTTCTTATGCTTAAGGAGCTTGCGTTAAAGTAATTCATAGCAATTTTCTCAAGTGGGCAGAGCAAGCATGTCTGTATCTATTTTTAAATTAGCTGAGAGATTGGCAAGAGATTCTAGAGATCAGGAAAAAGTAGTTTAAAAATAGCTAGTACATGTGTCTATCAATATATATTTGAGATATATATATATATATATATATATTTACCTATCTTCTCTGTATCCATTTTTATCCCACTGTCTATCCATCCATATATCCATTTATCTATTCATCTATCTATCTGTCTATGCTGTGTCCATTTTTATCCATCTATAACTATATTTATTCTTATCTACCTGAATCCATATCTATTCTCTATTCATGTGTCCATTTTCACCCATCTATAGCTCTCTCTATATCCATCTTTATGCATCCATATCCATATCTAACTGTGTATCTCTTCCCATGTGTATGCATTTATCTTTCCTCTGTGATCTTTGGCAACTTCCTTAACATTCTTTGTATCCATTTTCCTCATCTTTAAAATGAAAAAGTTTTATTAGAAAACATGTTAAGTCAATTTTAGTCCTAGATCTCTGATCCTATGTTCTAATAATGTTTGTCCCTGGTTTCGCTAATGACGTATTTAGGGAAGTTGTGAAAACTGTCCTTTAAAAGCATTGCTTACTTAACAGGGGGAAGTTTAGTAAATAAACATTTCTATCCATAGTGGATCTACAAGGTTAGTTCAACCATAGGATTTCCTTTTCCTTCAAGTAAATGGTCTCCTCTTTAGAGAACTGGGTGTATATATGCAGGGAGAAGCCACTAATCTTCCTTTATAAGGCCAAAACTCCAGATCTATTGAAAGAACATGCAAATTAAATGAATAGGCCCACTGCAATTCTCTGCCCCATGACCATATTGAAGAATTGTACTCCTTATCCCCAATCTGTGATTCCCAGTTTTGAGGGATTAAAAATATCTGAATATGGTCCTGGATTATCATATTGTCTAATTCTAAGCAGGACATTTTGAACCAAGGATTATTCTGGGATGAAAACAGTTTTAGCATTGTCATCCCGTTAGAGAAAGCCATTCACATTCCAGAAAGTTTCTCTGAGTAATCCCACGAATGGAATGATAGTCCTGCTTTAATGAAGGCAGGTACTTAGTGTTCTTTTCCAGTCATTCATTAAAATCTTCAGCAGTGACCTATGCTTGGACATTCTCCCATGAGGGCCACATATCCAGACATATCAAATAGTTTTGAGGGTACATGTTAGCTGTCCCATAGAACACTTGCTCAGTGTTAAGATATCTATTAATTATTCCAGGATTGGAAACAACTTCACCACCAGAATTTGTTTTTTGTTTCTTAATGCATCCCAAAATATTAGATGCATTGTTGAAGACCATGAAACTTCAGGAAAACTGCCCAGATAAACTAAAAGCATCCTGGGGATATGGGAAAAATAAGTCTCTTCTCTGAGTTTCCCCTGTTCTCTTTTAATTAATGACAGTTTTTAAGAGAGAATAGAAAAGCCTATGGTGACAGATGGAAGCATCTGCTACTCCCAGGAGGAAAAAATATTACCTGGTAACAGAATGTTCTTCAATGTCCTGGACAGCTCTTCTCCCTGTTATGTTTTGGTTGTCTACAGTTTATTTGTTTGTTTATGGAATCTTAATCCTTAAAATAGAAGACTTAGTTGCAGATAGGATTTGAGACAGGTGGAGGCTAATTTCTCTTTGGTTTAGGGCTTCTTAAACTTTTTTCCACTTATGATCCTTTTTCTGCCCAAGAAATTTTTATGTAACCTTAGAATATGTAGGTATATAAAATAAGCATACAAATCAAACTTCAACTGATAATAAATCATAATTTCACAACCCCCACATTCTTTAGAGTTTCCATATAGGGTTTTTAAAAAGCCTAAGTGAGGTAAAAGAATTCCTATGTGCCCTCAGGGAATTTGTCAACTAGCAAAGATAACCATATTCCAGAATAGCGAAAAAAAACTGCCAGAAATGGTTTTACTTTTGGTGATTGTGGAGATCACGGAGATCCTGCTCTGAAACTGTATCTTATTCTGTGTTTTGAGTCCATTACTTCTATGAAAAGGCAAGTAGCATGCTTCATCACCCATTCTTTATAATCCTAGTTGACTATTGCATTAATCAGTGTTTTCAAGCTTTTCAAAGTTGTTTTTCTATATCACGTTGCCATTGTTGTATAAATTGTATTCCAGGTATTGCTCACTTTACTCTAACTCAGTTCATATAGATCTTCCCAGGTTTCTTTGATACCATCCATTTTGTCTTCTCTTACAGTGGAATAATAGTCCGGAAATTGGTAAACCATAATTTGCTTTTTCAACCCTTTAATAGATGAACACCTTTTTAGTTTCTGGTTCTTTGCTACTCTAAAAAGAGCTGCTATAAATATGTTTATACTTCCAGGTCTTTTTCTTCTATGTGTGATCTCCTTGGGGTATAGACCTAGAAATGGTATCACTAGGTGAAAGGATATACACAGACAAATGACTTTTGGGTTATAGTTTAAAATTGCTTTCTAGAATGACTGGACCAATTCACAGCTCCACTAAAAGTGCATTAATATGCTTATTTTCCTACAGCCCCTCCAACATTTAGCATTTTCACATTTTGACGTTTTTGCCAATATGATGAGTAGGAGATAAAAACTATAAATTGCTTTTGCTATCATTGTTCTAATTTTAGTGATTTGGAACCATTTTTTTTCATGTGGTTATCAATATCATGGATTTATTCCTTTGAAAATTATCTATTCGTATCCTTTGATCATTTTTCTATTGGGAAAAGGCTTTTATAAAAATTATATAAATTTATAAAAATTTATATCAATTCTTGACTGTCTTGGATATAAGGGCTTTATGAAAGAAATTTATTGCCAAGATTCCCCCCACCCCATCTCTGCCCCCATTACCTGTTTCCTTTGGAATTTTACTCCAGCAAGGGGCAACACTTTATTGGGTATGTTGTACTTTGATCAACAGTGAATTTGACTAGGAGTCTTGATCAGATAGGGATTATACTAGAATGCTTCTGAGATCTCTTTCAAATATGGCATTCTATTGAGAAAGAGACTGATAACAATGTGACTAATAATAGAAGACTATGTAATAAGTGCCAACTAAGTGACACATTCAAGGCATTATTCTGGGCTAAATGTTACAGAAGTAATAAGTAGAATTTTAGAAGAACTTCTAAGGATGTATAAGATATGGACATATAAATATCCAGGAAAACCCAAGAGTCTTCATCGGAATAGAAAGAAAAGATAAAAAATACTACATTCCCGTCTGTTTAGCATGATTCTCTTTTAAGCCTGCCCTGAATTCTTTTTAAATTTTAGGATTCTGCATTAATGTTCATTTTCTTGACTGTATTGTAACATTCTTAATAAATGTATTACCCCAGTTTTTTGAGTAATGAAAGTTACTGTTTTATTTGTTTCTATAACAGGTACTTACAAATCAATCCCAATTAAAGTCACAGGGATACCCGTCTCCTAATTTCATTTGTTTGGCATGATTTTGAATCTTGACTTTGAAAAATCTGCCTCAACCCTTAAAATGGCCTACTTTTAGAAAGAGTTAGTGTTTGCTACCCTTTGGTCCAGAAAATCCTTGCTGCATACCAACATAGTTCTAGATTATAGATATACTTAGCACAGAGGTGACAGCTGTCAATAAGAAGTGATTTGGAGTTCTTACCGTATTCTGAGAGGATAATCTAGATCTCCCTTAGGGCATACAAGGAATACTTTAAAGCATTTATATTTTATAAATATGTACTATCTGAAGTTATAATATATGTAAAATACAACTCATACTTCCAAACTAATTTGAATAGCATTACTACTTCATGGGATTCTTTGTTCACACTAATTGGGATTTAGTTGTATTGGTATATGGTCACACAGTTTACATATATTAGAGAAAGGACTTAGTTCCTAGGATGGTGCTCTCTCTATGACACCATGGTGCCATATTATAGGATTGTAAATGGTATCAAAGAATAAAAGTTCGAAGAGATCTTGGAAATCATCTGGTCAAACCCATTCAATTTGTAGAGGAAGAAACGGAAGCCTTAAAGAGGTCAAGTTCAAGGTCCACACATATGGAATCAGTGACAGAGCTGGGATTCAAAACCTAGGTCTTAAAACTCCAAATCCAGCACTCCTGTAAAATTATGTCAAAAGGTTAAAATTAAGGGAATTTTGTGGCATTTATTGCAAGTTTATTCCTGCCAGAAGTTCTTTACAGCTTCCAAGTTTTTGTTTGGTTGCTGTTTGGAAAACTTTTGTCATGCCAGGATTTTAGCCACAGATAGAAGCTGAAATGAATCAGAGTGTGTCAGGGATACACTGACTCACAACATCCAAAGAACCTGCTCATAAGGGTTTGTTTGCTGTCCAAGTGGAAAGTGAGGATTCTAATGACATAGCTGAATACTCCAAGGGAGGAAAAAGTAGGCTCTGAAATTGTTGGAATATACACAAGCTTATTTGTATAAAAGAAGCATAAGTTGAAAGTTCAGCTGATTTTTCATAGTTCCATTAGTTGAAAATATGCTCAATGAGTCAATTGTATGACATGGCAGGGGGGGAAAAGCTAGTGAGATTTTTTTTTTTTGTATTGAACCTTTGATTTCACTAGTGTAAGGAATAGGTATCAACTGAAATCACCATCTACTCTGAAACAAAGTCTTAGCAAGTTTCTTGGGGCATTGAGAGTTTAAGTGAGTTGCCCAAAATTTAATGATAAATATAGTAGAGGGATGGTAGATATTTCATACTCTAAGATTGGCTCTCTAATCACATTGCCATATGATTGCTCTTTATGCTAGATTTATAGAAGCATAATATCTATAATGAGGGATTTACTATGTACTACTATATCCTGTCCTGGTCATATTGCAGAGTTATAGGTTTAGAGCTGTCTGGAACCACAGGAGTCATTTGGTTCAACCCTATAAATTTATAGGTAGAAAACTGAGGCTAGAGAAGCTAAGTAACTTGCTTAATTCCTATACGGGGAGTAAATAAAAGATCATGATCTTGAACCCAGGTCCTTTCATAGCTAGTCAATTCTGGATGGCATGTTTTAAAAGGGATATTAAAGTTGGGAGTGTATCTATTATAAGGAGGTTAAAGAGACAAAGAAAGGCAGACTATACACCAAAATATTTAAACAGCTTTATGATAGTAGGAAAGAAGTGGAAAATACATCTTCATTGCTCATGAGATGGCTATTTAAAATGGGATATCTACATAAGAGATTATTACTATGGCATAAGAAACCATAAATATGAAAGATACATAGATGAATGAGTGGGAAGTCATGTGATCTAATACATATTACTGTGCTATATATTTTTACCAATATTTCATTTCATTCTCAACAAACCTGGGTAATAGGTTTTATTATTTTCCTCATTTGACACTTGAGGAAACTGAGGCAGTCACAGATTAAATGACTTGCCCAGGGTCACACAATTAATAAAACCCAAGGCAGGAGTTGAATCAGGTTTTCTTGACTTCAGGCCCATCACTCTATCTATTGCACTGCCTACCTGCTGCTAATAAGAGGCATGATAACTAATTGAGGTTATTATAGAGAGGAATTCCTTCTAATTTTGATATTCTGCAATTTTATGGTTTATTCTTAATTTTATAACGATTTCATTCCATTCCAGATGATCTGACTGTCTCCCAAAAGGGAGCGGGGGAGGAATGATTCACTGTAATTTATTGTGGCCATTAGTGCTATTTCCAAATGAAAGTTTTATCATGAGAAAATTAGTAGAAACTTTCTTCATAGCAAAGACAAAAAAAAGTATTGGATTGATTGTTAAAGAAAATGTGGCTACCTAAAGAAAAAAACATATATAATCTTATAATCAGTACACTATCTTGTACTGAGAGAGAGAGAGAGAGAGAGAGAGAGAGAGAATAATATAATAACAAGAGTTTCAGAGTTGAATTCAGAAGACCCAGAATTTAGTTCTAGTCCTGACAGTTTTTCTCTGTGTGACCTCAGGCAGGCTATTTAACCCTCTGAGCTTCAGTTTCCTTCTTTGCAAAATGGGAATAATATTAGCTGTCCTTCCTACTTGACAAGGCTGTTGTATGTTTCAAGGAAGAGAATCTGTATAAAAACATTTTGTAAACCATAATCACATCTCTCAGTTGTGGACAATTGTCATTTAGTAGTCTGAGGGAATCAGAAGGAGATTTGGCTTAAAATTTTTGCTTTTCTATTAAATTAGAAAATTCTATTAAATGAGAACATTTTTCTATTTTTTTATTTATGAATTAAAATGACCATACCTCATTAGAAATATAATCTCTCACCTGTAAAATAAAAATATTGATTGTATAATCACTAAGATCTTGTCAAAATTACAATTTTTATACTACCCTTAGCTTTAAAAGATAAGAGATTCTGTTCTTTGAAATCCAGTGGTGACATTTTTCACAATCTCTAATCAAATGGGCCACTCAGAAAACTCTGTTGCTGAAGGTGAATTGGTGCTGAATTAAATTATAGTCTGTAATGTGGTTATGGCATGCCTAAATTATGGATTTGTATCTTAGAATGCTCTGTCTAGGCTTTTTTCCTTCGACCTTGACTGAGGACTATAGATTTATCTTTCTAGGCAGTTTTCAATCCAAGTAATTCAGCATATGCTTATTAGGTTCCTATTGTATGCAAGACACTGGGCTAAGTGGCAGGGGCACTGTGCAAGAAAAGACCTGAAAATCCACCTCCCCATTCTGGTGCTGATAGTGTGATTCTATCCAGTCATATAGGAAACAGGGGCAACTTCAAGGTAAACAGGGGCCTATGCTTACAGGCTTTGCAGATTAGAATCATAGAATTATAAAGCTATGAGAAATCTATAGTTAACCTAATATATTACCCAACACATTGACATTTATATAACACTTTAAATTTTGCAGAGCACCTTAATGTACATTCTTATCTCATTTAGAGATGAGGATACCGAGTCTCAGAAAAGTTGAGTGATTACATATCTAAAATGCAGAGGACGTAGTAACACAACCCAGATCTCCTGGCCTCTAGTCTAGTTCTCTTTCCCAGAAACTCTTTGCTGGCTGAAGAAACTGGATTGTGTAATTCAATGCATCACTGTTGGAAAGATTGCTCTGATTGTTGTTAAGTGCATGGACAAAATATTGAAAGAGCAGCCTCCTTCCTTAACATGTCAGATTACCAGGCTAGGAGTTTAAAGACCTGATTTCCAGCCCCGGCTCTGCCCATGAAATAAATAGTTATGCAATTTTGGACAAAAAACTTCTCCCTTCTCTAATTCTCACTTTCTTCACTTGTAATATAAAGAAATTATTTTCAGTGTTCTATAAAGCTCCTTCTCAGCCCTAAATAATACTAGAATTGCTTATTCTTTTTGATGAAAGTACCTACTACACTGTACCAGCTATTGACAGATGTAAAGATTTTTTTTATGTAAGTTTGGAAGATAGCTGTGTGTCTGCACAAATAGCTCTGTTGAAGCAGCTGAAGTATTAGTTAGGGTTTCCCTTGTTCCAGGTTGCTGTAGACCAAAGAAATGCATCAAGGCATTTTAGATGTCACTTCCCTCTAACAGAGAGGGAACACGCACTATTCTGGGTGACCTGCTTTTGCAGGAGGTGCTTGCCATGATGGCACTGTGCATATTTATGTTTTCCTGGGACTGCCTCTTAAATCATTGTTAAAAATGCTTGAAGAGAAAGTGTGTTTAGTTAGCAAAGAGTTTTGCCAAGACATAACTAGAAAGGGTGGAGGTCAAATGAAAGAAAAAAAATTTAGGCCAATTGAATGTTGGGAAAAGTTTTCTCTGACAATGAGAAATATTCTATTAAGAAACAGTATCTCCATGGAAACAGCAGACATTCCATTCCCTGGGATGGTTTGTTAGAATGGCCAGTTTATTAGAACTTCTAGAGCTTATTTTTTGCATTTGTAAAAGCATGACATGGAAGGCCCATTTAAGCAGTTTTACAGGATGAGGTAAACAGAAATTATAATGTTTTTCAGATGGTAGACTCTGACACATGAAGACTGAGAAAGGAATGATATCAGTAGATATACAGGAATGTAGATTAAAGCAGAAGATTTGCATAGGAAAAATAAGCAGAATTCAAGGTCATACTGAAGTTAGAGTTCTGTAATCTGTATGCCGACCCTGGGAATGTTGAGTAAATCAAAGTAGATTGGAAGCATCTCAGTTCAGCAAAAGATTCTTTTGAGTGACCTTAGCCACAAGATAAGGGTGACTCACAAAAAATGACTGTCTCTAGGATATGCTGAGCTGGACCTTACTCTTCAAGGTTTGAGTTGTTTTAGACATTCTAGGATGTTGCTATACAGTCTTGTACACAAAAGATGGAGCCTTCTTTTAATCTCTGTATAGTGCTCATTGAAGTAAGTCAAACCTCGTTGACTTACTAAGTCACTAAGTGACTAAGTCACTAAGAAAGAAAACAAAGTCTAACCACTATCTTTTATGTATGTATTCACACACACACACACATACACACACATTTTCTTTTTTTTTTTAATTTTTGAAGAAACTCAAGCTATTATAGTATTGCTCAGGAGTATTTGATATGCCTAAAATTAGACCAGTAACTGTGAAATTTCTTTTATTGTCATGGGATCCTACTAATAAGCATTTTCTCTCTGTAGCAAATTGTTTATTTTATACTTACATTGTAGTTTTGTATCCAAGTAGTATTAACTTCTAAATTAGGGTATTTATATGTAGTAAGCTTTAAATATGTACTTGTTAATTATGATAATGTTTTAAGTTGAAAGTCATTACTTGGTTAAATATATGTGTGTGTATATATATATATATATTCCAATTTCTGTTAAAGATTTTTGAATCTTTTGGTTCATGAATGCAAAATAATTTTGGATTAAAAGTAAAGGACTCTACTAACAAGAAATTCCATAGGAATTCAGAGATTTAAAAGGCTTAAAGTTAGTCATTTGAATCAAAGGATCATAAGAAATATTAATAAGGTCAAATATTTGAAAATTCTGAATCATAGGATTAAAGACTTTTTTAAAAAATTGTTTAGAATTTAGTGAATACCAAGAAAAGATAACATTTCTGTGTATAAAATAAAACAGAAAATTATATGTGGAAGCTCTAATCTTTAATATGTATAGCTTGCATTTTTTAAAGGGTATGAAATAAATTCAACATGTCACTTTTAGAGTTGTTTGCTTCTCTGTGTTTTCTTCTGAACTTCTTTCTGTTCCCTTCCTTGCATTTTAAAAAATGCTTTTGGAAACCTTTTCCTTTTTTCACTTTGGCAATACTATCACTAGCTCCACCCCTTTCAAATCTTCCTTTTCCAAATAAAAATGGAAAAACACAGTCCTTTTAACAGATAAACAGTGAAAAGAAAAAAAAAACAAATTCACATTTTTGCCATGTCCAAACATGTATTTCTTATTCTGCACCTTGGGTTTATCAGTCCTGTGTCAGAAGTTTGGTAACATGCTTCATTATCAGTCCTCAGGACTTGTGACTCAGTGCTAAATTGATCAGAACTCTAATTTTTTTCCAAATTATTTTCAATGTTTGCTACTATATACATTATTTTCCTGGTTCTGATCATTTCACTCCACCAATTTGTACAAGTTTTCTTAGATTTTTCTGGAACCATCTCTTTTGTCATTTCTTTTAGTACAGTTATATTCTATTACTTTTACATATAATTTGTCCATCCATTTTTCTAGTTGATTACCATCCTTTTTGGTTTTTTTTTCTATAAAAAAGTCAGCAGTTATAATTATTTTTCTACCTATGAGGTTTTTTCTCTTTCAAATCAAAGACTTTCCTTTCTTCAGCTGATGAACAGTCAAAGGATATAAACAAATTTCAGATGAAGAAATTAAAGCCATTTCTCATCATATGAAAAAATGCTCCAAATCACTATTGATTAGAAAAATGCAAATTAAAACGACACTGAAGTACTACTTCACACCTCTCAGATTGGCTAAGATGACAGGAAAATATAATGATAAATGTTGGAGGGGATATGGGAAAACTGCAACACTAATGCATTGTTGTTGGAGTTGTGAATTGATCCAACCATTCTGGAGAGCAATTTGGAATTATGTTCCATTATATGTTCAAATTATAGGGCTATAAAAACCATACATACTCTTTGATCCAGCAGTCTCACTCTTGGATTTATATCCCAAAGACATAATAAAAAGAAAAAGACCCATATGTGCAAGAATGTTTATAGCAGCTCTTTTTTGTAGTGGCAAGGAAATGGAAATTGAGAAGATGCTTATCAGTTGGGGAATGGCTGAATAAGTTATAGTGGAAATGAGAAGCAGACCGATTAAAAAAAAAAGCCTGGAAAATCCTACATGAACTTAGCTAAATGAGCTAAGTGAGCAGAACTGGGAGAACATTGTAGACAATAACAAGATTATGTGATGATCAACTATGATGGACTTGGCTCTTCTCAACAATAAGGAGATTCAAGGCAATTCTAATGGACTTAGGATGGAAAATGACAATCATATTCAGAAAAAGAACTATGGAGACTGAATGGATCAAAGCATAGTATTTTCACTTTTTTGTGTTTGTTTATTTTTTTATCGTGTTTTTTTTCCATCTGGGTCTGATTTTCCTTGCACAACATGACAAATATGGAAATGTTTTTAAAAATTGCACATATTAAATCTATATCAAATTGCTTACTGTTTTAGGGGAAGGAAAGAAAGGGAGAAAGAAAAATTTAGAACACAAAGTTTTACAAAAATGTATGTCAAAAACTTTACAAGTATTTGGAAAAATAAAATGCTATTAAAAAAAAATCAAAGACTTTCTGAAACTGGAAAGGATGTTAAAAACATTGCCTAAACCAATTCTTTCATTTTTCAGATGAGAAAAATCAGGACAAAAGAGATAGATGACTTGCTTAAGGCTTCATGGATAAATCTTAGATCATAGGGAGTTCTGAGATAATCTTTATTTATTTTTCTTCTCCCCTTTTATGACCCAGCCACTCTCTGTGAAATGCCAACCACTTGCATCATCATCATCATCATCATCATCAAATTAGATAAAGAGTAGACCTATGCTTTCATTAGTATAAGGAACTTCTAGAAGAGGAAATATAATAATAAATGACACTGATGGTGATGATAATCACTTATTTATATTTTGCCTTGAATCAAAGTGGACAGTGAGGAGGCATAGTGGATAGAACAGAGGGCCTGGAGCCTTAAACACTTCCTAGTCTGTGACCCTGGACAAGTTACTTAACTCTGTTTGCCTTATTTTCTCAACTGTAAAATGAGCTGGAGAAAGAAATGGCAAACCACTTCAGTATCATTGCCAAGAAAATCACAAATGGGGTCACAAAGAATTGGACACAACCAAAATAATGAAACCATTACAACAAAACAACAAGATCATTCATTTCATTTGATTCTCACCACCACCTTAAAAAGCAAGTAGGGAATTTGTATTTTACATAGTAGGAAACTAAGAATCAGAAATATTAATTAGTAACTTGCCCAAGGTCACAGAGCTTATTAAAATACTGCCTATTTATATAGATTTGTTCAGTCAGCATATAGCTAGTGTGTCCTTCATGCCCAATATTGTACTTAGGTGCTATTAAGGGCTACAGAAAATACATATGATCTGTTCCCTTCCATTGAAGCATTTGCTTTTTTATTGTCAAGAAACAGAGAACAATAAAATCCTAAAAGATATGTCAATGATAATAAAGTTAATATCTTCATGGAAGAGGTAGTCCTTAAACTGGAAGGTTCATAGGATTAAGGCAGTTAAAAAGAAACAAGTAGTTTCTGATTACCCAAGTTTTGTAATTACATAAGTTTCTAATTACCTAAGTCACAGAAGTAGAAAAAACTATGGTATATGTTGGAGCAGATAAGATGAAAACAGAATAGTGAGGAATGATACAGTGAGGAGACCAGCTTCATTGGATTTGAGGATATGTGTTGAAAAGTTAATGAAAAGATTGCACAATTATCTCTTCCACATAGCTACTTTTTCCATCATAATTTCACTATATTATGGGTCAACATAAAAAAATTAAATGGGAATTTGGGGGGAGTTTTCAAAAGCTGTAGACAACACAGAATAATTTTTTTCATATGGCATTTTTACTTAACATTGGCTGAATATAATCTGTGAGGAAATACTTAACCCAAATTTTACCATGAGGTACGGTAAACATCCCATAAATGAAAAAAAGAAAAAAAATTCAGACTTCTTCTCTGATATGAAAGAAAGGCCAAAATATTTTATCCAAATTTTCCAGATTGCTAGAGTGTTGCATTCCTCATTGCAGTGGTAATATGGAATAGATAAACTCTATATTGTGTGGAAAGTGGTTATGGATGGCCCTCAAAGGTCAAGCAGAAGGGCCTAAACTTATGTTTTTTGTTTGTTTGTTCGTTTGTTTTTTATTATAGCTTTTTATTTACAAGATATATGCATGGGTAATTTTTCAGCATTGACAATTGCAAAACCCTTTGTTCCAATTTTTCCCTTTCTTCCCCCTATCTACTCCCCCAGATGGCAGTTGACCAATCTGTTAAACATGTTAAAACATAAGTTAAATACAATATATGCATACATGTCCATGACAGTTATTTTGACGTTCAAAAAGAATCAGATTTTGAAATAGTGTACAATTAGCTTGTGAAGGAAATCAAAAATGCAGGCAGGCAAGAATAGAGGGGATTGGGAATTCTATGTAGTGGTTCATAGTCATCTCCCAGAGTTCTTTCGCTGGGCGTAGCTGGTTCAGTTCATTACTGCTCTATTGGAACTGATTTGGTTCATCTCATTGCTGAAAATGGCCAGGCCCATCAGAACTGGTCATCATATAGTATTGTTGTTGAAGTATATAATGATCTCCTGGTCCTGCTCATTTCATTCAGCATCAGTTCGTGTAAGTCTCTCCAGGCCTTTCTGAAATCATCCTGCTGCTCATTTCTTACAGAACAATAATATTCCATAATATTCATATACCACCAGCCATTCTCCAATTGATGGGCATCTACTAAGTTTCCAGTTTCTGGCCACCACAAAAAGGGCTGCCACAAACATTCTTGCACATACAGATCCCTTTCCCTTCTTTATGATCTCTTTGGGATATAAGCCCAGTAGAAACACTGCTGGGTCAAAGGTATGCACAGCTTGATAACTTTTTGAGCATAGTTCCAAATTGCTGTCCAGAATGGTTGGATGTATTCACAACTCCACCAACAATGTATCAGTATCCCTGTTTTCCCACATCCCCTCCAAAATTCAGCATCTGACAGGTATGTAGTGGTATCTCAGAGTGGTCTTAATTTGCATTTCTCTGATTAATAATGACTTGGAGCATCTTTTCATATGGCTAGAAATAGTTTCAATTTTTCATCTGAGAATTGAGTGTTCATATCCTTTGACCATTTATCAATTGGAGAATGGCTTGATTTCTTATAAATTAGAGTCAATTCTCTATTTTGGAAATGAGACCTTTATCAGAACCTTTGACTGTAAAAATGTTTTTCCAGTTTATTGCTTCCCTTCTAATCTTGTCTGCATTAGTTTTGTTTGTACAAAAACTTTTCAATTTGATATAATCAAAATTTTCTATTTTGAGATTAATAATAATCTCTAGTTGTTCTTTGGTAATAAATTCCTTCCGAGAGGTAAACTATCCTATGTTCTTCTAATTTATTTATAATCTCATTATACCTAGGTCATGAACCCATTTTGACTTTATCTTGGTGTTTGATGTTAAGTGTAGGCCAATGCCTAGTTTCTTCCATACTAATTTCCAATCTTCCCAGCAGTTTTTGTCAAACAGTGAGTTCTTATCCCAAAAGCTGGAATCTTTGGGTTTGTCAAACACTAGGTTATTAAATTTATTGACTGTTTTGTCTTTTAAACCTAACCTGTTCCACTGATCAACTAGTCTATTTCTTAGCCAATACCAAATGGTTTTGGTAACGGCTGCTTTATAATATAATTTTAGATCTGATACAGCTAGGGGCCTAAATTTGTAATAGTAGTTGGGAATTGGATTCTTGAGTTTTTTCTTGGATCCAAACATGAGAAAGAACATAAGTCTATAACTCATTTTCTCATGGAATAAAGGAAAGAATATGGTGCTAACTTTACCACTTCTCAGCATATTGACTTTGAGTAATTTATTTAAATTAAGAAGCATTCATTTCAAATGCCTATTATGTTCAAAGCAACCTGCCCTGGGCTGGGGATATACAAAGGCAAAAATGAGACAGTACCTATCTTCAGGGAACTTATTTTCTACTTAAGTAACAAGTTGCTTTAATTCTCTAAGTTATAGTTTCCTATTTTGTAAAATGAAGAATTGAACTAGGTTAACTTTAAGGTTCTTCTAGCTTTAAAATTCTATGATTATTTGGTTTTCCTGATCAGTGCATTATGGGTAAGATTACTTTGTATCATGAGAGCAGTAATGTATATGCTCAGGGAAAGATGATAATGTTTTGGGAAGAGGTTGAAAAGTGTCAGTGGCACAATGAGTATTTGCTATTATATCAGTTCAGAGTTACAGTTTATGGTTACTTTTGGTGTGTCTCTTTGGAAGGAAAAGAGCTCTTTTGGGAAATGCAAAAAGCCAGGTTTTTAAATGTGGCTTGTAACAGTTGCCTTTTAATTAACTTGAGCCTTGTTGAAATGATCTGCACTTGAATTTTTGCCAAAAGCGGCTGTTCATGCACGGATAACTGTTGAGCCAACAAAATGGTGCCCAGCTTCCAATCTTATGTGGACAATTCTTTGCTTCATCTTCTGAGTGAATAAAAAGGAGGTAGTGATTCAGTTTGGGGCTGGAAAGGGGGTGGAGTAGGGGGGATACAATCATGCATTGGTGTCTTTATTATGAAGTACTATCTCATACCAGTGGAATTTGAATGAGATAAGTCCTTTGGAAGCCACCTCTAGAAATAAGAGGAAAATGTTTCAGCTCTTGCAGACCATTTAAGATTATTTCTCTTGGTTTATTTTGCTCTTGCCTTTGCTGCATAGAATTGCAGGCTAAAAAAATATTCCACTGATTCGTGCTCTCAAAGCTTTTCAGGATTCTGCCTTAAGGTAAGGAAATGTAAACACAGTCGGGCTATTCTCTTCCACTGTACAAATATAAGCTTAGTATTATATTCCTCAGGTTATCGTAAAAGTGCAGGGAGCTTCTTTTGAGAGTAACTGGATTTGATTGTTTGGGGTACTATTTTCATCTGACTGTTATTTAGCGGCTGAACTTTGGTGACTCATTCACTTTGACTGTGGTAAAGGAAAATTCTTTCCATGGAAAATACATTGGGGGTGAGGGTGGGAGTGAGGATGAGAAGAGTCCTTAAACCATCAGCTTTCCCCTCGAATGGGCTGCTCTGTGAACGAATAAGCACCAGCTGTTTCTCCATCAGTAGACTTTCCTGAGATACTCATGAAAAGACTTCCTAAAAGTATGGTTTTCATATTCTTCAGAAACTTAGCAGTATATTTCAAGTTGGAACACTGATGATAATAGTCTTAAAAATGGAAATGAAAAACCTCCAACCCTATAGTGAAAAGACAATCTTCAGAGTGCTCCACTTGTGTGTGTGTGTGTGTGTGTGTGTGTGTGTGTGTGACATTAGGTTTGGACTATACCCTTTCTAGTGATGCTCTGGTGCCTATGTTTGTATTAGATCTATTTTAGGCGTGTTAAAAGCTAGCAGCATTAGTTCCTTTGCTTTGGGCTGTGTGATGTGAGGGAAAGCCTTCAAGAAGCCTTGGAGAGAGGTGTTTAAGTTTGATACTAATCTTCTTACACAACTAAGAAATGAATGTACTCGGTGAACTCGGGCCACCAAAAGAAGTCCAGATGTCTATAATCAGTTTTACTTATCAGCAGCTTCTAAAGGGAGTGGCTGAAAGGGGATGGAAGCTGAAAAACAATTTGTAATCCCTATAATTGCCCAGTAAAACTTGGAGGGGGTCTAAAGGGTTAATCCCAGGAGAGCTTTTAAATAATATCCATGCTGTTTGCTACATGTCTGTTGTCTCTTTGAGCTAGTTTGTTCCTGCTAGCTTCATTTTTATGAATGGAAGCCATGGAAGCCCAGCGAGTCCCTCAAGGGCTTTTCCACGCTTGCTGCAAGGGGCTGACTCTTAATTTAATATATAGGGAAATCTTAGCAGAGCCTGGGCTGTTCGAAGTGTGGGTGATGGCCATGTCACAGTGATAGATACCCAGGAGTTGGGGGGAAGGAGTTAGTCCTTGCTTACAGGCTCAGCCACCAAAGCTATTAATAGTAACACACTGAGTCATAGATAAAGGAATGTCACAACTGCTCCCGCTCTGCTACTGTTGTGCTTCAGAAAACCAACAATAGCGGCCCATGAGAAAATAAGGAAGATTTTTCTCCTGTCTTCCTCACCCATCAAAAGCAGGATATTTGAACTGCAAATATACACTAAGGCAGAGATGAGGAAGGGTGATTTACTTCATTCTTTTCTGCTATCCTGGCTCTCGTAGAGCCAACACGTTACAATATTTGCAGTAAATAAAATCTAATAGTGGCTGTGCATTCTGGTTCTGAAAGATGGATTGACCATCTGCTATTCTCTTTCTCTGAACAGTACTTGTATCTCATTGCTTCTTCCCATATGGTTGGATATAGATGAAACATAGTGTGGAAGGCAGGTGAATTTGAAAAATGAGTACTAGGATTAGATTTAGAACTCAAAATTAAATCTTCTGCTCACTGTGAATATGAGTGATTCCTGCCTCTAAAATGAAAAGAATGTAAGTTTCTTGGGAGAAGGGTCCATCTCCTTTCTCTTTGTATCCTAACATGCCTGGCACTTAGTAAGTGTTTAATAAATGCTTTTTTGATTGATCTGTTAGTGGTCATGTCCTGTATGGAATGTCCTCAGGCGTAATGTGGCAATCCCTCACCCATCCCCCCCAAAAAGCTTGGTACTTAAAGTCAGAAATTCCTGGATTTGAGTCCCACCCTGACTATTTATTAGCTTTGAGATGCTTCTCTGGATATTATTTTCTGCATTTAAAAAATAATACTCTTACTGTTTCACAAGGTTGTTGTAAGGATTGAATAAGTTAAATAACAATGAATGTGAAAGTATTTTGTAAAATGAAAAACATTTAGTATATATACTATATCATATATATGTATACATATACATATGTGTGCATTTATATGTACATATACACACAACTATAAATGGGGGAAGTCCTAAACCTATGATTTCATGTATGTAGAGAATTCCTGATTAAAAAAACCTCTATTATCAAAGCAAGTCATCACCAATTCTATAATTCATGATCTTAGAAACTTGCCTGGGTCACTGAGAGGTTAAGTGAGACCAGGTTAAGAACCTCTAATCTACACCAGAAGTGACTGGACCAATTCTTCTGTTTTACAAATGAGGAAACTGAGGCTTGACTTGCCCAAGGTCACATGACAGTAAGACAGGATTTGAATTGACTCTCTTTTTATGAGTCCAATCTAAAAACTTCACTGCCCTTGCCTAGTAACTTGCTTATTTATTATTGTTCCATGAATACTTTCCAAGCATTAAAAAGTTTCTCTAGAAACACCAGATTTGATAAATGAAAGCTTAAAAGTGAGTATAATACTTGTCAGTCGGGCATGGTTCCTAACAAAATCAAGAAATTTGCCTGCGCTCAGCGTCCTTTTTGGACTCTTAAATTGACCTTGAACTTCTTTTTTGGCCCCCCAAAGAGAAGGCTTCTAGCTGGGCTTTCCAATCTCATCCACGCCAAAAATATTTCTAGGGGTAGGGATGGAATGGTCTGTGGCACAGCAGATACAAGTAAAATGGAGCAGAAGGGATGGGGGAGGGTGCTGACCACCACCACCACCACCACCCCTGCCCCTTTCCCCTTGCAGTGTCCTTTTTCCTCAGGCCAAGTTCAAAGTACAAGGGCTACGGATACTGAAGAACTAACTGAAACAGCAGATTTCTCGGCTGCTGCTGACTAAATTGTAGGCTATCGAGTTTGTTTCTAAGTTCTTGATCCTTTAAAAATAAACAGTCCAGGATGCACAGCTTCCCTGGGAGTTCTCGGGATCGGCTTCCCTGGAGTTCCCCGGACTCAGCTCCCTGGGCAGTCATTTATCTCTCCGTCACTAGGAGGCATCCTTGCTAGCCGGGCGGGGAAGCTCTGCCTCCGCAGGAGGAATGTAAGGTGGTGAGTCCGCCACCGGAGATTAGGGACGGTGGAATCTCGCATTTGTTCCCGGAGCAGCAGCAGCTGTAGCTGGTGTAACCGCGCAGGGGGCAGAGTCCACCAGCGGGAGCGAGAGGGCGGGAGCTACCACCTTTAGTAGGAGGGTGAATGCAGAGCCAGAAGCAGAAACACCCACCGGCAGCAGCAGCGAGGCTTCTGTGAAGAGCATCTCCCCTCCCCTTTCTCCCTCTCTCCCTCCCTCCCTCCACACCCCGCCCGGTACTAGAGGGACTGCAGCTCTGGGCCCGTGATTGCCCTGGGGGCTCGGAGGGGGGAGGGTTTTCCTCCCCATCTAACCTCGTGCATATCCAGCCTCTCCCCTGCCCTGCCCGGCTGCCAGCGCGCAGTTCACCTTTGTGAGTGTATTCTTGCTCCCCTTCCGCGCAGCAGCACTTAAAAGGATTTGGTTGCCATGGTGAAGGAGAAAGGTAATTATAAATATTGATCAATGTGCTTGGTTGGTGAAGTTGAAATGACACCGCAGGGTTAGACCATCTCATGGGAACTGATCAATCGGACTCTGGGCAGACATTTTTGATGAGAGGCTGAGCAGTTTTCCTATTGAGAAGTCGTGATTCCCATTTACTACTGGTGGCTTCATTAAGTGCCTTTAATTTAGCTGGGCGGTATAAAGTCCAGCCCAGGGCTGGGGTGGGTGTCCTCTGACAGTTATCACACTTTGCATGTTCTCTTCTATAGGTGATACGTGGCTTGTTTCTCCACTACCTCCAAAGGCTGATCTAATTAAAAATGTAAATGAAAGAGTAATAGTTTCCCAAACAGCTTTGTGACTTGATGGCACTTGTCCTGTCTCATTCATGCAGGGGGAAAACCTGAGTAATTTTAAAGGTTATTGGTATGTCTAGTACCATTACGGCATTATTCTTAATGACTGTTAAATCACTTTTTAAAGGAGACCTTGTACTTCAAAGCTAATAAAATTATGCCACGAGAATAGTGGGAGAAGGGGAGGAGGAATTAAGGGGCCAGCGGTTAAAGGATCAGCAAAGGTACAATCATTCGTTCTCTGTGCCGTGAATATATTCCTGAAAAGTTGAGTGGAAATCAAATTTGGAAAATTTTCAAACGTACTTTAAAATAGTGAAATGGCTCACTTTTGTGCGCAATTTTTCTCCCTCTATTTTATTTTAGCTAGGATGGTGTAGAGAAAAGACTAAGACTAAGAAAAGACTATTTGCAAGGTTTAAGAAACTGTGACGTTCTAACTCCCATTTACCAGCTCTAGAGTACTCTTTTGCTTGGTTTTAAAAAAGGGTATTGAACTGGATAGATGAAGTTCCTTCTAGCTCCAGTTTTTCATGTCTTAAGGTCGACTACCCCTGTACTTCAGAAATGAAGATGCCTGCAGGTTCTACAACAATTTGTATCATTTCTGTGATTTAAGTACAGGTACATTTTAACTTGGAGCCCCCAGGGGACTGAAAAATGAGTATGTTGGACTGGAATTGATCCTTGTTTGCTGGAAACAGATTTTATCATTTTAATAGATGGATTCACTAATGGGATCATGAAGGCTAACAGCCATTCAAGGGCAAGACTGTCACGGTGGGGGAGGAAAAGGAGAAAGGATCTGATTCAATATATCATTTGTTCTCCTAATCACGGTTTTTTAGCTATGTGGGGTTTGCCTTGAAAGCTTTTTCCAATAAACAAATGCAAATTTGGAATTTAATGAACTGGATAGTTTCTGTTTAATATGTCAGCTTCATGACTATAATAAAATCAAAACTGGTTTCTTCATAAATGTCTCCAAGAGACCTGCCAAGGAGTTGAAGGAAAGCAAGCTTTGATTGGCATTTGTCAGAGGTCCTCTCTTGGCATTCATGCTAAATGCTCTTCCACAGTAGCCTATCATTTATTTCTATAAGTTGGTAGTTAATGTGATTGTTTCCTTGAAATGACTGAGTTAGGTTGTAGCTGTAGGGGATGATACAAATCTATTTCTGGTTTTGCTAAAATAGGGCCTATGGTAGAGATCCGATATGTGACTAGTCTGATATTCTACTAAAGACAGCAGATTTTCAAACCTTCATGTATCTCAGTTTACCTCTCTGAACACTAACTATACATATGAAAAGCTGCCTTTCTACTTAGAGCATTTTGGTCCCCCAAGCAAAGAGCTAAAATCCAAAGGCTAAGCACCAAAATTTACTCTATTCTCAGCTAAAGATTGAGAGCCATTTGTTGTTGTTGTTGTTGTTTTTTAATCTTTTTTGATTGTTAGCAGTTTATTCTATTATTTTAAGGAAAGGTTAAGAAGTTAATGTCAACAATATGTCTTGTTTTTGCTGCTTCCTTGTTTTCTGATTATTTTTATTTTAATCATTAATGATAATCTCAGAAGTGGAAAAGATCTTGTAAATCATCTATTGCAACTTTAATTTTAACAGAATTGTCATAAGAGTGCAAAATCATAGATTGTAGTGCTATAAGTTACCTTAAAGACCATATTTAACCGTGTCATTTTATAGCTAAGAAACTGAGGCTCAGAGAGAGTAAGGAATTTCCCCATAGGCAGTAGTTGTCAGGAGCCATCTGAACCAGGTTTTCTTCCTTCAAAGTTAGTATTCTTCTGTCATGTTGCATTTCTTTTTGTAGTAAAAGCAGCTGACTTTTTGTAGCACTTTAGGTACTTTGCTTATATAATTATACTTGTTTTTCACATACACACATATTGTTGGAGGTACATACCCCTTGATTTTTATAGATGAGGAAATCCAAAGTAAAAATCCAAAAAAAGGAAATCCAAGATTAAATGACTTGCTTATGATCTCCTAGTTAAGAAGTATTAGATACAGTACACAAACATGTCTTCCTGACTTGAAGGCCAGCACTTTGATGTATCTTCTTTGTGGTGCTACTTCTAAATCATTCCTAATGAGATTAAATGACTTGCTTATGATCTCCTAGTTAAGAAGCATTAGATACAGTACACAAACATGTCTTCCTGACTTGAAGGCCAGCACTTTGATGTATCTTCTTTGTGGTGCTACTTCTAAATCATTCCTAACAAGTGATTTGGGGGAAAGGAGTGTAGGTGAAGACATGTTTGTTAAAAGTTGGGAAACATTTTTTTTACATCTACCTTTCTACAACACCCACCCATTTTTCCAGCCGTTTAGAGCCAAACAGAATAAATCTATTATATAACAGCCTCTTAAAATACTGGGAGACATCTACTGTATATTCCCTAAGTCATCTTTTTTACAGACTAAACATCCCTTGTTCCTTAAATGCATCATCATATGACACTGTTTCCAATCTCCTCTTCAGCTTGGTTAGCCTCTCTTGGATGTATTCCAGATCATTGGTGTCCTTCCTAAAATGTGGCACTAGACCTGAGCATAGTACTTTTGATGGTCACTTCCTGTGACCAAGGAAGAAAACAAAGGCAGGTGATGTCTTTGCAAGCTCACACAAGAGCCATACTATGAAAAGAAAGGCATTCTGCCACTGGTGAGACAGTTTATAGAAGTAGTCCAGCTCAGTCCCCTCCCACCTGGGGACTATATGAATCACCTCTTTGACAGGCTTCAATTGTGCCAGTCTAATACCCAGGGAGACAATATGTATGCGCTGACCCAAACAGAGACCCTTTTAAAGAGGAAACAGAAGACTGGTGCTCCATATTTGTCGTGCTAACCAGTTAGTAATGGTTTTCTGAAAATTTATCTGCCTCATTATTTCCCTACTGGAAGTCTCCAAGTGTCTGGTTGATGTCAGTAGGTGCTGGAAATAAACCATGCTTCTAGACTGCAGCTCTCCTCATAGGATGCTTGCTCACATAGTTTGACTGACATTACGTTTTGTTGTCTTGAGCAGGCGCCTATTTAGTTCTGATCTCAGACAGTTATTGATCTAGTTGATTTGATGGCATGGTTATTATTCTGATGCCTTCAAGGATACCTTGCCCTTGTAATATCCTGTAACCAAGGAGCACAAAAGACTTATGTGCTCCTGAATCATTATTTCTTTTGCTAGGTTTCTGGCTCTCATCTTCAATCTAATCCAAGTATTCCTTCATTAAGTGCCTACTATGTGCGAAGCATGATGTGAGTTCTTTAGAGATATCTCACTGTTTAATATAAATAGTAAAAAGTCTGGAGATCTGTAACTGTCAGACTGCTTTGTTTACAGCTTGAATTTTTAAGTCTGTACCACTTTTGATATTTTCTAGAGAAAATCAAGGCTTATTAAGCCTTCAGTGGAATTGGGGGAAGGAATATGTCACACAGATGTTTGGGATCTAGAGAGTATAGAACGCTGTAGTGAGAGACTATTTAGTATAGAATGAAATCTGTTAATTAGGCAAAAATATTTTGAGATGTTTGCTTTAAAAAATTCCTGAGAGGGATGGGCCAATCATCTTTCAGTGATAAAGAGGATCCTTAAAGTTTTGTCCAGTCAACACATTTCAGTCTCACGGGAAGACATATTGCAACTCATGATTTTCTCTAAAGACCGTAATCTCTGAGTCAACTTGGATGGTTAATTTTGGGATGACTTCTCTTTGGAGTTTCTTGGTTGACAGATTTATCAGATTTAATGGATTTCCCTTGCTAAAGGTGAGGGCCTATTTAATATGAAGAATCCTCAAAGTAGATTGTCTAAATAATAAGCATTTACCTATTTCTTCTTGAAACTCTCAAGATTTTAATAGAAATCAATGCCTTAAAATAAGGATATAAAATCCCAAAGGAGTTCTTAACCTGGGGTCTGTGAACTTGATTTTATTTTAATGTCATGATTTTCTTCTGTAATCGCATGTATTCTATTGCATACATTTTAAAATATTATCCTAAGAAGGGATACATAGACTTTACCAGACTGCCAAAAGAGACCTATGAAACAAAACAGGTTAAACTCTGCTTTCATGAAGTTTTTCTCTTCATCTCAGAAGATCTATTTATTTGAAGTTCTTGAATTCTACTACCGAATTACAGAATTAAAGGGATTCCACTGAGCAATGAAATAGGACATTATCGCCATTAATTTTCTCTGTGATTTTCACAACCTCATATAAATACTTTCAGAAACAGAAATAATTGGATTTAGACAGTCCTGATTATCCTTTCATGGTGGGATTCCTTGGTTTCTCAGAGACTCTTGGAATTTTGGAGCTTAACCTTGGCCTTAATAGCTTATATATATTTACTGTGATTATTCTGTCTTAAAGAAATGAATAAGGAAAATGGATATCAGAAGCATGCCTTGAGATTTGAGGAGATTGACATAGTATGCTATTACTTAATCTCCCCCCACCCATAGATCTCTCTCTCTTGTCTTCTTCCCTCACTTTTTGTTTCCCTGTCTTCCCCTCCCTCCCCCCAGTTTCTTTATAGATTTTGGAAGGCGCTATAATACCCTTTATAGTATATATGTAGTGTTGTCTATTTAACCCATTCCTGATGTGAGTAGATTTTCAGAATTACAAGCCCTCCTCTCCCCTCTAATGCCTCTGTCTATTCTTCCTCTGCACCTCATTTGTATAACATAATTATTATTTTTACCTTAACTCTGCTTCAGTCTTTCCTTTGAGCTGCTCTCTTGTTTATGTCAATCTTAAAACACATGGTATTCATTTCCAATGGGGAGGAAAAACATAAACAATTTGTCCATGTTGAGTTCCTTGAAATAGATCTTTAATAACTCTGATATGGTAAATTTTCTATTACATTCAGGTTTGATTGATAGAAAGTCCTGAAAATCTGAAAGTTTGTTGAATGTCCATTTTTTTCTCATTCAATATTATAGGTAATTTTTCTGGATATGGTATTTTGGGCCATAGGCCTAGTTTAAATTGTCGGTAGATATAATTCCAGGACCTGTAGTCTTTTATTGTGGCTGCTAATAAGTCTTGTACAACTCTAATTGTGCACCAGTGTATTTGAATTGTTTTTTCTTATTCCTTGCAAAATTTTCTCTTTTGATCTGGAGGTTTCAAAATTTGATAATAATGTTTCCATGTGTTTTCTACAAAGGATATTATTCTACAAAGGATAAAATCACTGAATTTTTTCTATTTCTACTTTCTCCTTATGTTTTATCACTCCAGAACAATTTTCTTGAATTGTTTTTACTATTATTGTGTCAAGTTCCTTGTTTTGGTTATAACTTTCAGGCAATAATTTATATTGTCTCTTCTTGATCTGCATTTGTCATTTTTTCTTATAAGATGTCTCACATTCTATATTATTTTTTCATTCTTTATTATCTCTTTTGTTATTTCTTGGTCTCTCATAGCTTCATGGACTTCCCCTTGTCCAATTCTAATTTTCAAAGTCATTTTCATCTTTGAAACTGTATCTTCTTTTCTAGTAGGTTAACTTTTTTTTCATGATCTTGTTTTTCTTGGGTAGTTATTGTTATTATTATTATTATTTAGTTTTTCCTCAATGTCTCTCATGTGATTTTTAAATTCTTTTTTGAATTCTATAAATTCTTTCTTAGCAGGCAGCCATTTCACATTACTCTTTGTGGTAGAAGCTTTTTTTTTTTTTTCATTGTCTTCTTCTGAAGATGAACCTCAGTCTTTCCTGTGCCCATAGTATTTTTCTATGGTGGGGTTCTTCTTTGCAAGTTAATTTTATTTTTTTTTTTAAATAAGAGGTATTAGTGTAAGCATCTCTAATCCTGGAATGGGAAGGATGGTGCCTCTCGCTTTATGTCAGCTCTCCCCAATGATCAGGAATCCCAAATCAAGAGCTCCTCCCTCCATCAAATGCCCACAGCCAGCAGCCTCCCTGCCCTCCTCCTCTGCTCCCATGAGTGCTAGTTCCTTCTCACTTAGGGCCGAGTTTCAGTAGCACGGTGGGCCCTGCATTGCTAATCAACCGAGGTTCCCTCAGTCTTCTGGGACTCAGCCAGCAGCAAACTGTCTGGGAAGTGAAAGTTTCTGTGGTTCCTACAGAGGCTCCAGCCATACCCAACTAGCTTAAGGGGTCCCCATTTGGTGTTTCTATGGAGATAGGATGAAGGTATTTGCACTTCACAAGGGTTAATCCCTACAGTTCTTTCTTATGATCTTCTTGGGTTGTATAGGAAGGACCATTGTTCTCCCCCAAGTCTTACTGATTTTTCACCAGTCTGTGTTCATCCTAAAGTGCAAATTTGTCCTATATGTGGGGGAAATCTGGAGAATTTGAAATTTGCCAACCTATTCTGCCATCTTCCCAGAATCCTTTTCTGTACTCCATATTCCCAAGGTGATTTCAAAGAAACTTTTAAAATTCTAATGCATCATTAATTAGTTAAAATTAGTAGAGGTAAGTAGTAGTTGTTGTTGTATCTGCATGCTTAAATGTTATAATAAAAACCCATTTCTTTTCTATTCTCATTGATAATAAGGGAAGAGTGCATGAATACCAGCATAAACAAAAATTTCAATTCACTTACATTTATTAACTATTTACTCTCTACCAGCCACTCTACTATGTGCTGATGATATAGAAAAAAAGAACTTTTTTTATGTTTTATTTTTCCCCAATTACCCATTAAAACAATTTTTAACATTTAAAAAAGTTTGAGTTCCAAATTCTATCCTTTCTTCCCTTCTTCCCCAGTCCTTTCCAGTGATGGTAAGCTGTCCAATATAGGTTATACATATGCAATCATGTAAAACAGTTTTTACTAGTCACAAAAAGGACATTTTAAATCACCCTTCAGCAAGAAATCATCTAATCTATGGGAACTGGAAACTCACCACCTTTCAAGAAAACCTAGTTTATCTGGAGACAGAGCAAATCATTAAGTTTTACTTTAAGTCAAGTCAAATCAAACTCAAGCTTCCCTGTAACTTCCACCCCTTGGTACTAATCATGCCCTCCAGGGTCAAGCAGAACAAATATGATCCTTCTTCCACATGACCACCCTTCACATTTTTACAGTGTGCTATCTATCACTCCTTTCCTATCTTCCCTTCTTCAGGCAAAATGTGTTCAGTTTGTTTCTTCAGCAAATTCTCATGTGACATAGGTTAGAGTTCTTTTACAAAGCTCTTGGATACTGTTGCCTGCCTCTAGACACACTCTGGCCTTTGCTAAAATATGACATACACACACACACACTACACACACACACATGCCCTCCTCCAGGACTTAACATAGTACTGTTATCCCTTCCCCCTAACTCAGCCAAAAGCATTATGAGTACATTCTAACAAAGCTCTGGTCTGAAATCAGGCGGAACACTATCATGTCCTCCAGCTAATTCCCAGACCTCAGCCCAGCCAGCCTTAGCCTCTAGTTGGATTTTGTTCTGGTGTTGTTTAATATCACTTAAAATCTCTTTCAAACAGTCTGCACAAATAATTTATTGATAACTCCCATACCCAAGAGTTACTATAAGTTCTTTTATCCACATAATTTTTGGAATACAAAAGAAAAAAGAAGAGGAAGAGAATTTTAATTTTCTAGTCATTGCCCTCCTTAGGGGCAGCTAGTTGTATAGTTGGTAGAGCTCTGGGTCTAGGAACAGGAAAACCTGAGTCCAGATTCTGATTCAGACATTAACTCTGGGATGCTAAAGCAATCAATTAACCTTTAATTCCTCCATTGTAAAAGGGGATAGTAATAGCATCTACCTCCCAAGATTGTGGTGAAGATCAAATTAAATATTTGTAGAGGTCTTAGCACAAAATGAGTACTTAAAAATGCTTATTTCCTTACCCTTATTCTTCCCCTCCTTCCCTTTTCTAGTCCCTTGGGGAAAAGAGCTAAAGGGATTTGTCTTCTGATGCCCCAGACTCTAGCTCCAATCAATCATTTTTCATATGATTACTTAGGCTCAATACAATTTCCATTGTTCTATTCTTCTGTGGAGATGAATTGTACCTTTTCCACATGTTGAAAATAGATTTTCCCCCTGTAGTTTCTCTACTTTTCTATTGCTGTTTGAAAAATAACAAAACAAAATTCCCCCCAGAATTTTCATCTTTAGCTATATGTTGACCTAGAGTTTAGATGATTTTTAAGGTGGAAAAACTTCGCAAAAATCCCTTTAAAGTGGAAGATTTTGATCTTTTGGGCCATGGACACCTTTGAAAATTTGTTAAACTCTATGGATTCCTCAGAATAATGTTTTTAAATGTATAAAATAAAAGTTGTTAAATAATGTTTTTAAATGATTCAAATCAAATCAGATTCCAAAGGAAACCAATTATGTTGTGAACTTGTTTACAGACCTTAGGCTAAGGAGCTCAGGTTTCCAGGTGATTTCAAGACTTCATTTCTGGTTCTATGGTTAACTGAATACTCTTTCTTCCTTTCTTCTCCCAGCATATATACATAGATACATACATACATGAATACATGCACACACACACACTTTTCAGTTCTGCATTAAAAAACTCACGGGTCCCTTTGATGACTTAGTCTTTTAGCAACAAGCAATCCTGACTATCCATACTGTTGCCTCTGTAGCTCACTTATACTTAGAGATCTAAATAAAGATGGATTTTTAAAAGCCTTAATAGTTGAATTACATTTGTCCAGGAGTATATCTTTCAATGATAACATTGTAGCTATAGACCTAACGTTACTCTGATATACTATTTCCTCTAAATCTTTTTTTATAGAACTAATTAACAGCATCAGGCAGGATATGCCTATATTTTGGATGTGGCCTGAATACGGCAAAGCATAGCATGCCTTAACTGACTATGATATATTTGATATTGTAACTCTATTAATGCTTTCTATGATTATATTTGAGGTCACATTGCTGACCACTGCTAAGTGTGAAGCTCAATTAAAAATCCTGCTCATTTTCATGCAAATTGCTTTCTAGACAAATTCCTTGCATTCTGCATTTGTACATTTGATTTTTAAATCAAGATACTGTTTAATTTTGTAATTACTTAATTCCATCTTATTAGTTTCAGCCCTTCATTTCAGTCTGTCAAGATATTTTGGGATTTCATTTTTTTTTTTAGTGCCATAGTGTTTTAACCATCCTTTTCAGTTTTGAATTATGCATAGATTTGTTAATATGACATTTCTGAATTTATTCCAACAATGATTTTTTAAAATGCTGAAATTAACCAATCAAAAAAAGAGCTCTGTGGCATTTTACTATAGACTTTTTTCTAGGGTGGAATTGTTTGTTTATTTTTGATCTGATTAGTAAATCTGTGGGTTCCAAACTTCCTTAACTATACAGGTCCACATTTCTTCATATCCACAAGAAATTATCAAATGTCTTGCTAAAATCCAGATATGTTAAACCTACTGCACTTCCATCCACCATTTTGCTAATCCTATCAAAAAAAAAAAAGTAGAAGAAAGAGAGAGAAAATAAAATAAAATAGGCAAGCTTGTCATAATTCACTCGTTTCCCCCCTTGGATAGAATTTTATTTTTTCAAATACATATTTAGATAGTTTTCAACATCCATTTTTGTAAAACTTTGTGTTCCAAATTTTTCTCCCTATTTTCCTTAACTTTTCCTTCCCCAAGAGAGCAAGCTATGTGATACAGGTTAAATATGTACAATTCTTTTAAACTTATTTCCATATTTATTAGGTTGTGCAAGGAAAATCAGATCAAAAGGGTAAAAAACCACAAGAAAGGAAAAAACAAACAAGCAAACAAACATCAACAAGAAAAGGTGAAAATACTATGCTTCTCTCCACATTTACTCTCCATAATTCTTTCTCTGGATAACAGATGATATTTTCTATCCTAAATCTATTGGAATTGCCTTGAATTACTACATAGTTGAAAAGAGCCAAGTCTATCACAGTTGATCATCACATAATCTTGTTGTTAGTGTGTACATTTCTCTTGATTTTGCTCACTTCACTCAGCATCAGTTCATGTAAGTCTTTCCAAATTTATTTGAAATCAGCCTGCTCATCCTTACAGATGCATTAAAGACTTGTACTCATTACTGCCCTTTTAAAATTACTTAACTTCTTTCCTTAGCTTCTTCATCTGTAAAATAAGGATTATAATAGCATTCACTTCTTAGAGTTGTAAGGCTCAAATAAGATAATTTTTGTAAAGCACTTTGTTTAAAGTGCTACATAAATGCTCATTAATACAAGTGCTTGAGAAACATCCATTTAACTATCAAACATCCCTTTAACAGTCTATCTGGAATCTCACTAGGAATCAATGTCAGATTCACTTAAGTTTGAGTACTAGGCTTTTAAGATTCAGAGTTAGAAGAGATTTGAGAGATCATCTAATCCAACTTCCTTTTTTTTTTTTTTTTTTTTTAAATTATATATATAAAGAAACTTAGGTCTAGGGAGTTTGAAAATTTGAACCCCTATCTTCAAATTCTAGATGCAGTGTTTTGGAAAATTCTCTTATTGAAAATCAGTACAATATTTTCCTATCTTTAGTCCATTGGTATTGCCTTTCTTCTTCAAATATCTGCAAAGATTGCCGATTATCTGAGGGTATAATTTATAAGACTCGAACTCATTGAAGCCAGTTAAATGCTCTTCTCTTACCTTTTATTTTATTTCTTTCAACTCCCTATTTATTATTTTTCTTCATTCAATCTTGAGAATGTCCCTCTTGATAGAGAATATAGAAACAAGATGGGATGTAAGTAGCATTGTTTACTTTTTGTCATTTGTCATCATTTTCTTTTCTATGCAAAGGGTCCTAATATTCTTCTTGCCCTCAGTTTAGTGAAGAATCCCTACATCTCCTTTTTACTTAACCATATTCTGCTTTTTTTGTTGTTGAAGCAATCAGGGGTAAGTGACTTGTACAGGGTCACACAGTATATTCTGCATTTTATCATACCTATTTGTTCATAAGATTTACCCATTACCCTCTCATCAGCTTCATAAGGCACAGTTATTATACTCTATCTTTGCATCAGCACTTCATAATGTAGTGCTTTGCACAAAATAGGTACTCAGAAATGCTTGCTGAAATAGGAAACATAAGTAGTTCTCCCACTTTTCTTTTTTTAAATATTTTTTCCAAAAATTATCTGTAAAAATTTTAAACATTTTTTTTTAAATTTTGAATTCCAAATTCTCTTTTTTCCCTTTTGCTTTATCTCCACCTCATTAGAAAGGCAAGCATTTTGATATAGGTTATATATGTGCAGTCATACAAAATATTTGCACATTAGTCTTGTTGTGAAAGAAAACACAGACCAAAAATGATAAATTAGAAAAAAAAATATGATTTGATCTACATTCAGACTTCAGGTGGTAGTTTTTGGTAAATGCTCATGTATAAGTTATAAGATTATAAAATTGTTTACAAGGCAAACAGGTGGTTGGAATTGGACCTGGAGTCTTGAATTTGACCCTGTCTCAGGCACTTATTTGTTGTGATTCTGGGTAAATCATTTGGCTCAGTTTCAACATCTGCAAAATGGGCAATAATCATAGTACCCGCCTTATAGGATTGTATGTGAGGATCAAATGAGATGGCATTTTGCTTTGCAATCCTTAAAATCTCATATAGGGGCTAGTTATTATTGTAATGAAAAATAAATTAGGGGGAAAAAGTTATTTTTGAAGTTCCTAGTTCTGCTTCCTGTAAACAAAGTTCATTACTATCTCTATCTAACAAGATTTTCTCTTTGTCCATGTATTGGAAAAACATCAGGTCCCGAAGTTTTGGATAATAATCCTTTATATATTTGAAGATATTAAATCACCTTTCAGACCTTTATAATTACAAGTTTAAAACATCCTTTCCTAGGTAACCTTTGTTATTTTATTCTAAAATCTTTTACGGTCACAGAGTTCATTTCTGTGGATTAGCTTTGTTTAAACTTTTATATACTGGGCACTGTACTAAGCATTAGGGATACAAAGAAAGGCAAAAGATTGTGCCAGTTTTTCCTTCTGATCCACCTCTCTTTAAATTTAGGACCTGTAAATTTGTTTTAACACTTTTGTTTTTTTCCTTATAAAAGGGGGTTTAGTTAAACTCCTATTTTTGAAATTCCAAAAAAAGGTTTTAATTCCATTATGGACTAGAAAATTTGGCACTAACATATAAACAATCTTGCCTTATCATATCTGCTATTCATTGATGTGGACTTTGTGTCTTGGCTGTGGGACCTCTGGATCCTATCACTGATTGATACCTGAAGGAAAAAAAATCCAAATTTTTAAAATTATTGTTACTTTCTTACATAAAATGTATTTTATATCTGAATCCCAAAGTATGGATCCAAATCTTTTGGTAGCCAGAAAAGGATCTGCCAATAGGGCATGATTTCACAAGTTGAGAATACCTTTTTATTTAAAGACAGATCTTTAACATCTTACCAGCTCTCTCCATTTATACCTAAAAACCTTCATTGAAGTCAAAATTCTCTGACCTTGGGAAAGTTAGTTTACCCTCTGAATCTCCCTCATTTTTAATCTTTCCTTATTTTTAAAACAATATGTTTGAATAAGATGATGAAAGAAGGTGAAAATTCCTTCTAGCTATAAGATCTATGAGCCTTTTCATGTATACTGAGATTTCTTGCTTAAAACAAATACCCAGGAAGGGTCACAATGCTTTAAATTCATATTGTTTTAGATGACTAACACCAGAACATTGAATTCAGTTCAGTAATCCTATATTAGGTATCTACTATGATTCAAGGCACTGTGTTCACCACTAGAAATAGAAAGACAAAAATGAAATACTTTTTGATCTCAAAGCTTTCCTTCTACTGGGGGAGGGGCTAATATGGAGACAGAAAGATGTTATGTACATATAAATCAATAAGTACAAAGTTTGTCCAAAATAATAAAAGTAATTTGAACAAGGGGTAAGTGCCTACCCCACAATAGAGGTGGGGATGAAATATAGGACTGATTAGGAGAGATTAGAAATGATAAATGATTTGAAAGTCATCCTTATGGAAATTATCCTTAAAGGTATGGGAGCTGATGAAATCACCAAAGAATAGAGTAAAAAGACAGAAAAAGGCCTTAAGCAAAATTTTGATAGAAGCTCACACTTAGAGAGGGAGAAAGAGGATGCTCTCACAAAGGAATTGACAAGGAACAATTAGAATAAGTGGTAAACTAAAATGGAACTGTGCCATAAAAATCCAGGTTTGAAAAGATAATGTCCAGAAGGAAAGGCTGTGTTCACAGTGTCAGAAATTGGAGAAAGTTTTGATAAAAAAAAAGACCTGAGAAAGGGGTAGTAGATTTAAAAAAAAAATTGAAGAATATTTTGGAGAGAACCCTGTCCTTTGAATGATTCAATTAAAAACCAGAACACTAGGAAGTAAGAAGTGAATGGAAAATGAGGAAACAATGACTATAGACTTCCTTATGTAGGAATTTAAGTGTTAATTTAAGTTAAGAGAGGACATAGTTGACTGACATGACAGAGTCATGTGAAGGGTTTTTTTTGTTTGTTTTTTTTTTAAGGATTGGACAGACTTGGGCATATTTGTGGCATACTAGGGTATAAATGGAGAATAAAGACTGGATAAAGAAAGGGAATGATTCAAGAGTACTGTTAGAGACAATAAGAAGGGAGGGATCAAAAGCACATTTTGGGGAAGGGGTGATTGAATTTGACAAAGACAAATCTTATTTCTTCCCCAAAGACTGGAGCACAAGAGGTTAGAATTGAGGATGATAAAGAAAAAATGAAGGCAAGTGTTATCTGTCTCAAAGCTTTATTTGATCCTGACTGTCTCCGGAACTGATCTGAGTGTCCCAGTCAGGTGAAAGAATATGGGATCACGAATTTCTTTGTAGAAACTTTAGATCAAAAAAGAAGAAGAAGAAGAAGGAGAAGAGGGGGGGGGGGGGAGAAATTCTGTCCTTTTCTGAATACTTGTAGAAAGAGTAGGCAGATTGAAGCCCCAGAAATCCTTTGCTTACTAGCTCAGTCATTTAGCCTCTCAACCTTCATATACCTATAAAGATAGGGGTAATAATACCTGCCTATCAGCTCTCAGGGAGTTCATCACTGGATTAGAACTCTAGGAAGTCCTCTAGCTGAGTCCTCTAATTTCTTTTTAAACTTTTTCCACTCTCAACCCCTTTCCATTCAAGAAATTTTTATGTGATCCCAGGTATATAGGTATATAAAATAGGTAGACAATTTAAATATTTACTGATAATAAATCATAATTTCACCATCCCCATATTCAGTTATAAAATGCCATATAGGGTAGGGAACCACAGTTTAAGGAGTAGGGCTACATGAGAAAACTGAGGCTTAGAGAGGTGAGAGAAGTTACTTGCCTGAGAAGTTATTCAGTCTATGAGTGTTAAGGCAAGAACATGAACCCAATTTTTCTGACTTCAAAACTAGCAATCTTCCTACTGTATTACTCTAACCAGTTGGGAAAAAAGTAATTGGCCAACTGCAAAGCATTGCGCATTTGTGATTTTTTATTACTGTGAGAAAAAAATATCCAGTTCATTTTTAAGCAAATTATTCTTTTGTGTCTCCTGATTCAATTGTTGTTTTTGTGAAATTGTGATAAACCATCTCCCTGGACTAGGTCTCCGAAGGGTGTTTTTACCATGATATTGTTCTAAGCTAGAAGAATTTGCAGAGGGTTAAAAGAACCGTGTGTAAACAGCATAGGATTCTTTTCCATTGTGGTTGTTCAGTATGATTTTGATACTCAAGAGTAGAATGCAGCCCCGCTTCCTATTTCATTGTGTGATGACTCATACAGAGAAGTATGTTTATCCCAGATTGGCAGGAGCTATGTGTTCAAGGGCAGACAGTGGAGCTAATGGGGAGGCTGGTTATTTATTAATGCATGGCCTCTTCTCTCAGAAACAGGATACTTGTGCTCAGAGTGACATTACTAACAGTGTAATGGGCTGGTGTCAGCTGCAGAACACTGCAGGCAACTTTCTGGGTGCCTTTTCACCTGATTAACTGAGGAAATTAATTTTTCTTGTTATGCCTTGAAATTTGCACTATCAGAGAGCTAGTTGTAGTATAGTGTAGTTCTAGGTTATATAGTGGGCCTTAGAGTCAAGGAGACCTCTGTTCAAAACTCGGCTAATTGTGTGGGCTTGGGAAGACATTTAACTTCTCAGCCTCAGAGTCCTCATCTATAAAAGTGGCATCAAAATGGTCCCTACCTTATAGGGCTGTTGTAAGACTCAAATGAGATAATGTTTGTTGAGGGGTTTACAAACTTTAAAGCGTGATATAAATGTTTGCCATTTTATTTGTGTGTAATACATTATAGACCAAATGAGGATTATCGTACAAATGATTTGATTTCTCACTTCTTTTTTCAAATATCACCTTGCTAATTGTTTGTTGTTCTATATGAGAGCAAACTGGAAGGGAATATGTTAGAAGTAGTGTAAAATTGAGTCTCTCTTGCAGAACAGAACAAGAAGTCAATGAGTGTTTATAGGGTCAATTAATTATGCTTTCCATTGTCTTTGTTGAATCTTCAGTGATGGACAGGCACATGTAATGTTGAGATTGGAACTCAGAATATATGGATTCAGGTCACATTTCTACCTTATACTAGTTATATGGCCTTAAAAAAAACGTCATTTCTTTTCTCTGGAAATCAGTTTTCTCATCTCTCAAATGAGATGATTACACTTATTTTATTAATAATAGGGGCAATCATCCCTTCTAACTCTACTAACTCTGACTTGACTTTTCAGAAATTCATTTGAAGTTCTAAGACTCTTTTTTAAATTTCTAAAATGGGAATAGTAATTCATCCTTCCTATTTCAAAATTATCATGAAATCACAGAGTTGGAAGAGACCTCAGGGATTGCCCACTCAGTAACACAATGAGCTTCAATGTTCAGTATAAGAGACACAAACATTAAGAGTTTATATGGAAATGTAAATTATTATTTAAAAGATCAAAGTGTTACAGTGTAGCTAGGTGTTGTAGTGGAGAGAACACTGGGCCTGGGGTCAGGAAAGCCCGAGTTCAAATTTGGACTCAGAAACTTAACTAGCTGGTTGACCCTGAACAAATCACTTAACCTTGTTTGCTTTGTTTCCTCATCTGTAAAATGAGCTGGAAAAGGAAATGGCAAAAGATTCTGGTAACTCTGCCAAGATGGGGTCACAGAGAGTCAGACACGATTGAACAGTAACAAAGTGCTACAAGCTCTTGAAAGATATGAGTTTTATCTTTTTGCTTACATAGCCTCTCCATTTTTTTCTTTATGTACTATTTATATACCTCAGGAAGATAGTATGAAGATTTGAAAACTTTGAATAAAATTGCCACTTATATATATTTAAAATTCACTCAGGAAACTTTTACTGAGCACCTACTATGTGCCAGGTACTGATAGGTCTTGACTTTAAAAAATAAAATAAAATTCCCTGTTCAGGGATTGAGAAATGTGAGAGAGGGGATGATACCCCATTATCAATGACCATTTAATCCTTTATCTGTCTGTTATTGGGTCGGGAAGAGAACATATGAAGAAAAAGAGTATGTTCTGTGTCTCTGTAATCTGACAGAGTGAAGTAGGAATAACAGTAAAAACTGCTCTCCCAAAGTGATGGCATTTGTTCCTTATCACCCAAATTCATGTCAGAAACAATTTAACTTGCACACTGGCACACTGCTCTTCTGTTTTTTCATGTGCCCCTTCTTTTTTTTTATTTTCTTTTGCTGAGGCATTTGGGGTTAAGTGACTTGCCCAGAGTCACATAGCCAGGAAGTATTAAGTGTCTGATTTCAGATTTTAACTCGGGTCCGCCTGACTTCAGCACTGGTACTCTATCCACTGTGCCACCTAGCTGTCCCTCATGTACCCCTTCTTGTAAGAAATACTTAATTAGTGTTTGAATTTATTTGAATTTCAGTTCTTGGTGGGAGAGGAAAGGAATGGAACGACTCTTTTTGTACAGCAAAATAACTGTTTGAACATGTATACATATATTATATTTAACTTATACTTTAACATATTTAACATGTATTGGTCAACCTGCCATGTGGCGGAAGGGATGGGGGAAAAGAGGAAAAATTGGAACAACAGGTTTTGTAATTGTCAATGCTGAAAAAATACCCATGCATATATCTTGTAAATAAAAAGCTATAAAAAAAAAAAAAAAAAAAAGGAATGAAACTGCTGTAGGATGAAGGAAACCCAATCTAGTCTCAAAAAGGATACAGCCCTTCCTCATTCATAGCTACTATGTCAACAATCCACTTTTAACATAGTGTCAAAACTTGTTAGTTCTGGGTTTCTGATTACTAAATGACGTTCCAGGGGGATCACATTTAGAAATGGCAATACAACAAAATGATGAACTTACTTTTTGTCATGCAGAATATAGGGTACTCATTATAGCATTTGATACCTCTGCCCTAACCAGAAGTATGATGTAAAGAACTAGTATTGACGATACAGTAGAGAACTCTCAGTCACAACTGGATTTACACATTCTGCAGCTTATAGTAGCATCCTGCTTGACTGCTTAAATTCCTAAACTTAAATTTAAGAACTTAAAAATTCCTAAACAAATCCTCAAAGCTGCCCAACCCTATGAGCTCAGGAGAATAATTCTGGAGCTTTCTTCAGCCCTTTGAAAATTGGGTGATTTGAGTGAATCATCATCATCATCATCATCAACAACAACCATTTATGAAATGCCATTTCTATATGCCAGACATTGTTCTAATTGCTGAGGAAGTAAAGGAAGGCAAAACTTGGTCTCCGCCCTCAAGGAGATCACTCAGAGGGAGACGACATGCAAACAACTTGGTCCATTTTGCCTCCACCTATCCTTTATTGGTGTTATCCAATTGTTTATATAATTGAATTTGGCTTTGAGGTCAAAGAGCTTTCTTCAATTCTAAATCTTCATTTTACATCCTTGGATCTCTTTTTTCCTTACCCTTACTCTATTGTAAAGGCCAAGTGAGTCTGATATGTTAATTTTTACTGGTTTGGGGTAAATAGTAGGATGTTGCAGCATCTGCAAGTTTGATAGATATTAGTAAGTATTATCAGAAATGTTTAGAAATGTCAGACATATATATGTGTAAACATATATATAACATACACACATATATTTTATGCATGCGTGTGATGATTATTAGAGAAGTAAGTATGGTGACAAAGCTCTACATTGTTACAGCTACCATGTAACCTTAGATAAATGTTTTGTATCTGGAAAATGGCAATACTAAAATTTGCACTGGCGCCTTCATGGAGGGATATCAAAAGTTTCTCAGAGGAAGAATTAATATTTGCCCACTACTTTCACTGTGCTCTACATGGGAAATCACTGTGTATTTACTAGTGTGAGCAATGATCAGAGCACTTCCAGAACCTGAGTTGGGGGGAAAGGGGGAAAATGTATAAAGCTGATATAAACAGTGAATGAGAAAACTAGAAGGACATAAACCAAGCCAGGAGTGGGGATTAGCATATTTGTCCATCTGGACTATGCTCTCACAAATATGCATGAAACAAAAGAAGAGATTTAATCAATCCTTCTTCATGGTTTGACAATTATAGTCTTATCTAGGATTTCCATGTTCTCCTGGTAGGGTTATTGGTGTTCTATCTGGTGATTTTCAAACATATCCCCAGAGGGATTAGAGATCGAGAGTTAGATGGGGCCTTAAAGGTCATCTAATCTAACTCTCTTGTAGGTCATCTAGTCTAAGCCCCTCATTTACAGATGAGTAAACTGGGGTCCAAAGAGAGATTGGGTGACTTGTCTGGGTTATATAAACCTTGACAAGAAACTATTAAATTTCAGTTAGAACCTAGAGGCTTTTATACTCCTTACAATAAAAAAAAAAAATAAAAAATAAAAAAAACACCTACTCTTCTACCAAAAATCCTATTTCTTCTTCAATGATATAATTATAGTTTACTTTATGCAATTGCAATATCATAGAACTATCAAGCTAAATAGGACTTCAGAGATCATTTATTACAGTCCCCAGTTGTAAAGGTCAGGAAATCAAGAAACAGAATCTCATTTAAAGAAAGATCTCTGGGTTGTATCTGAATTACTATCTAGAAAACCATACGCAGCCATAACACAAATTCTCCCTACCTTGACTATCACCTTAGGAGTTAGCTCATCAGCAGAGCACCCAACAATGACTGATATGAAGTCAGAATTTCATAGTCTTCCAGATAGCTGGCAATATCTCCTTTCCCAAACCCTGAAGGTCTACCTAGATCACTTGCCTCTATTTCTACCAATAAACTAATACTGTCCAAACAAAACAAAACAAAAAAAAAAAACCCAATAGATGTATAACATCAAGACTTACAATTTACTGCCAGCACATATGATAGATAAAATAAATGGGTTTGCATTGTATTCAATGATCATCACATATATTCTGCTCTTTTTGTGTTTGTTATATTCAAATATTCCATTTGTTTTCTGGGGAGATCTCACTCAGGCTTTTGTTGGGTCTTTCATAGTTTAAGGGACCATTCCCTTCACAAGAACCATAAGAATCCACCTTCACAGAAGCCCAATGAAATTGTTTTTGATGAGTGCTATAACTTAGCTGGTACAACTAGAGCTTTTTCCTAGGGCACTGGTTTAGAGGGGACTGACAGCACCTAGATTCAGAACACTGCCAAGTTTTCTCATACTACTCTTCAGTTTTCCTTCCTCACCCTCACTGCAAGCCCCCTTTAGCAGTTTCCATAGAAGCAGCCCAAAATTTGTGTCCTGAGATCTTTCTCTCAGTCAACTAAAGGAGACTTTGTGCCACTGTCCTCTGGATACAACAGTTTCTAGTTACGTGCCCTTGCAAATGGAGCCTATGCAAAGCTCATTGCACCTTGAGTGAATACAGCTATGGGTGTAGAAATTTCAGTTAAGGAATCTTTTTTTTCTTTTGTCCCTGTGTGGATGAGCATTTCTAATGGAGATCAGCCCTGTGTAGCTAAGGGATCATTATTTTTTCAGCAAAAAGTAAGCCTTATTTCCTTTACTGTGAGAACTAAAAGTAAGCTAAATGTTGAGTAATCAAAGTTCTGTGGGATGGGTCAAGCTAACTTGTTTTTCTCTGTGACCATGGGTCTAAAGGAGGATTTTTTTTTTTTAATGCTTCTGAGACCAGAAAGCAACTGTTTTCTTATTGAATAAAAAGGTGGCTTAGTTGAGCTGCAATTCCTGCCTGTCAGCATTATGTAGTTCTTAATGGAAACCCAGCCCAGATTTTATTGGGTGTTAAAGCTAAAATTCCTGATTAAACCCTAGCTTTTTGATGCCTCCCTGCTTCCCTCACCCTAGGTTAATTCAGTCAGTAATCAGGTTTATTGTTAACCCAGAGAGAAATTTAGTCTTAATTTGAGCCTAGTCAATCCCCACATTTTCACAGTAATTCATTTTGTCCTAGGATCAAGAATTTCAACAAGTCTTTTCACTTTTCCCATTAGTTTGATTTTATCATCATCACATTCCCTTTCATAATCACTTTTTTTGAGTTACTTACTTTGAAAAAGGTTAAGTAGTTGGATCCATGAATGTTGGGAATATCTTAGGTAATAGAGGATATCTGAAGATAGTGGCTCTGCACATAGTAGGCACCTAATAAATAGTCACTAAATTGAAATTACTCAAAACATATTTATTAAGCCCTATACCCTGAGAATTTTTAAGAGGCTGATTACTGACTGATTAATGTATACTTAGTACCCTATGCAAGAAGAGAATATATAGAAAATATGAACTCTTTTGGCCTAAACCAGGTATTACTATTCCTAACAGATTACTTTGGTGTAAGGTATGGATTCTTAACTATTTTTAATGACATAGACCCCTTTGATAATTTGATGAAACTTATAGACTCTCAGAAGGTGTTTGTGAAAACAAAAATTTATAATTAAAGAAAATGACAACTTTTAGTGAAAATAAAGGTTATTTTTCCCCATCCAAATGATTGGACCTCTTGAAACTTATCCAAAGCAAGGGGTTTATGGATCTTAGGTTAAGAAATTCTGGTGGTGTATAAAAACAATTGAGTTTGAAATCAAAAAGTCTAGGTTCAGGTCCTAACTCTTTCCCTTGCTAGCTTTGTGACCATGGCGAAATCACATAATCTCTCTGCATCTCAGTTTCCCCATTCATAAAATTTTGAGAGGGGAGAGAGAGATAATAATAGTCGTTCTTCCTGGGAGTCCTACTTTCATGCTTCATTGCAACATGGAGATACCTTAAGGCTCTTGAATATTATGGCAGGGAAACCCAGACTCTAGCAAGTTCCACTAAATAATAAGGCAACTAATAGAAATCAAAAAAAGATATCTCCTCATAACTCATGGCTAAAATTCTGCATATGGGTCCAGTAATGAACTGTTCCCTGAGAACTACCTTCAACATGGCAGGAGAATCCTGTCATCAGAAGATGGACTACTAGGCAGTGTTTATTCCTATGTTTAGTTTGGACACAGCAGACCATTTAAGAGTCTGCAAGGTGTAGGGAGATTCCAGTTTCTCTTAGTAGAGGAAACTATCCAGATCTATGACTCAGACCTTTTGAAGTTGGAGGAAGTCTGGCCTACCTGTTTAATACAGTTGTTATAAGGATCTAATGAGATAATATAATAAAGTTCTTTGTCTGTAGTAAAAGATATATATGCCGGCTTATCAGTGGTAGTACTTTTGTTGTGCTTATTTACCATTAAGAATAACCCTATTGTTTCAAACTTTCTGATGCTACCATCCTTGTTGGCGTTTCCCTGGGGTCATTCCTGTTTGAAAACACTCCAACACAAAAAGGGAACTCAGTCAGATGGATCATTCTCCTCCAAATTCTTCCATTTCTATCTTTTACAAACTCTTTCCCAAGAAAACACAGATGAAATGATTAGAATGAAATTTGTTCAGGCAGATAGATGTTGGTAAAACATTATGCTGCCTAAAAAACCTGTGTTAGTGGAAAGAAACTCATTTAGTATGCTGGGTGTCAGGTCTGAAGAGCTATCTCTTCTCAATCTCTAAGAGCCACTTTTTGTGGAATTGTTTCTTCTCATCATTCACTTGTACTTCACTTGGCAGTTAAGAGAAGCCACTTTAAGGCAATCACATGCAAAACAAGGAAGTTTCATTAGCTGTAGTCCTACCAGGCTCTTCGTGGTATGTCTGATTATTGTAAAAGCATGAAACCCAAAGAGGAGCTTACATTGTCTATCATACTGGGGATGGGGGGAACTACAGGAAGAGACTGTTGCCAAAAGCTAAACAACTTAGTCAGAAAAAAACATATTCATATGTGGGGCAAATGAGTAACTTAAATTTATTTATTTTATAATTGTAAACCACACCAAAAAAAAAAAAAAAATGAAGTTACACCACCCAAACTCATCACCATTTCACTTTAAGATTAAAACAAAAATAAAAACAATCCACTAATTTTGTGCTTCATTATTTTGGCAACACATCAATATGGATTTCACTGGAAACTTATCAGTGGGGGAAAAAGATAATTGACTACTTAAAATAGCTGAACTGAATGCAGTCCCACAACTACTATATACAAAGAAGTCATTTAAAGACATTACAAAGCAAGTTTATGCAAAGTTTTATTCTTTCAGTATGTAGAAAGTTTTGTAATACATATGACATAATTTGAAATAACCTTTTTGTTATTTTTTTAATAGAGGAGATTCTGAGTTCCTGATTTTTCTTGGGCCATATCCAAGATGACTGGTTCCATAAAACATTCACTTTAAGAAGAGAATGATTTGAGTGAATATCAGAGTTCAATAAAACATTTCTATATCCATTTGGGGTTTTTTTTCCCCAAAAGATATTATCCTGCTAAAATAATCCAAATCTTCTTATGACCTATTATTTTTTCTCACAGAATCTCTGCAGATATACTTCATCTAGTTACATAAAGGTGCAAGAATTCCAACTGAAACAACATAAAATTTCTCCTCCATGTGATTTGCAAAATCATTCCTCTGCAGTTTTCCCCAAGTCTGCCAAACTTAGACTTGAAAGAACAGAACAAAAAAATAACCACAAGAGCCAGAACCTGAAAGGGTTATGCATTATTTATTGACTAATAAACATAATTTATTGTGGCATAAAATAGATATGCTCAAAGGCTGTGGTATTAAGTACGTTGATATCATTTAAATAGTTGTGGGTAAACAACTATAATTCTTCTGCATTGCAGTGAAAATTTTCCCCGCCCTCAGATTTTTTCTTTATTATAGATATACTTTAATGTACAGTGTCCATTTTAGAAAGTCCCAGGGCCCAGTCAAAATACAGATTGATTCCTTTTCTAGTTGGTTGAAAGGATAGCCTATGTACTTTAAGACAGATGGCAGCTGAGATTGTCATATAATACCCTTATGAGAGTGGAATTAGTTAACCATAGTCGAAGTAAGGATCTGTCACAGATTTAAATATCCAGAAGACTTGAGAATCATGTTTATATTTCCAAGTAAAATTAAGAGGTTCTGCAGTGTCCCTGTTTCATAGAAAATGTCAAATAAAAAAAGTCAAAAGGAAAGGAAAGCTGCATCTAGAATTTCTGTAAATAAACACAAGCTCAAAATTCCTACTGAGTCCTGGTCTTGCCATTCAGTCTTTTTATTATTATTATTATTATTATTATCCTTCTGAGATACCTGTGTTAAAATATTTATGACTGAATAAAGAAAATGTTCACTATTATCTGATTTTAGGGGATACCCCTAGTAATCAGGTACCATTCTTCTCCCCCATCAACTCCACCTTTGAAATTTAATTACATTTATCTTTTTTTTGCCTCCAGGATTAGAGGTCTTTTAAATTCCCTGTGATAGTGCAAGATCATAGGACAGGCTTTTACCTTTATACCATAATCTATCTCAAACGAGTAGAGGTATATCTTGCTATAAGATTATGAAAAATGAGAAATAATTTTGCAAATGTGTTATTTTAAATTTATCAGTAGAGATTATAATCTAAGATTTCTTTAAATTATAATTCTACTAATAAATTTAAGATGAATTTTAAAGAAAAAGTCAACAAATCTTTTATATGTTTTATCATGAATATTCATTTTCTTTCATAAATCTGGATTTGTACATCCGGGTGATCTCATTCTAGTCCTATCTTTTCTCTCCAATGAACATTTATTAAGTGCCTATCATGTGCAAGGCACTGTAGAGACAAAAAAAAAAAAAAGGAAAAAAAAAACTTACTTCCTCATGGAGTTGTTATTTTATTGAGGGATGAAATTGTGTCTCCTGCTGCCTGAAAAGTTAGCACTATGAGTGACCTTATAGACAGCAAACATAGCAGATGCCACTATGCAAAGTCAAGCCCCAATGGGAAATCTAGTACTAATGAGTTGAATATAGCTTTTCTAAATAAAGACAGCATGATTAATGAAAAGGGCACTGAATTTGGAGTCAAAGGATGTGGGTCCTGTCTCATATTTATGAGCAGACAAGTCACTTTTCTGAGCCTCAGTTTCCTTTTCTATAAAATTGAGGGACTGCACTAAGCGACTTATGAGATTCCTTCCAGGTTCTTTATTATCTTATGGTTATTTTTAATACCCCTTTCTTTTAATTTAGCTTCTTATAAGAGTTTCCCGGCAGCAGTCACTTCCTGTCTCCAAGTCAGGCAAGAGAGTTGTTTCCCAGCATTCAATAAAGACATGGAGTTCTGCCACCAGAACTGACATTGTTAGTATTCATTTACCTCACTCTATTCCCAACAACATTGGTGGTGTGGGGGTCAAACTCAGATTCTAGGATGAACTGAAAAATTAGATCAAGTTTCAGAAAGGATTTTCTCCCTTCAGAAACTAGAAATCTTGAGATTAATGACTGTCATTTTGGTGCTGAGGTGTGCCTTATATAGTTGGGAGGAGGATGCTGATTTTAATCTGTTCCTAAGATTAACTCCAGTAGAATTCAGGTGTGGTGCTGCACAGGAGACTGTGTCATTTGCTAGTGTAGGGAGGAGGTCTGTTTTTGAGTTATTTGTGACTCTAACATGTCTTTTTGTTGGAAAGACACCTCTCTTTTTCTTAAGAATTATCTGGACTTGATTCTGGCCCATTTCTGTAATTGGTAAATGAATCAGCTTGAGCCAGGCTGACGGTATCTTTTGGTTGTCTTGGGAAAATCAGAACACTAGATCTCAAAGAGAATTTAAATTAAGTGTATTAAGGGTTGGGACACAATTTTTCCAGTGGTCAGGTTTTACTTTCTGCAGGGCAAGCAAGAATGAACCCATCAGGATCTCACATCCAATAGTGGTGGATGTACCAAAGCATCTTGATCCTTTTACCTAGTAATCCAGCTTACCAAACTGACATTGTATAAGAAAATTAGGTCAGGGAAGCCAATTAAAGAGAAGGCTCATTTTGGGCCACTAATGACGGGGTAGCAGAGTGCAGCATCAAATAACTACCACTTGCCACAGCAGGAAACAGGCTTTTGGGTAAACTGCAAATTAATCACTCTATACGTTTATTTAAACTTGAATGTTTCTTCTTTCTCAGCCACAATAACAGGGAAAGTCAAAACATAAAGGAGTGAATGGTAGGTGGGGAAGAGGTACTTTGGATATGAGGAAAACAGCCATTTTCCCCACAAAATCATGACTGGGTAATGTCTAGTCCAAACTCCTTATTTACAGATGAGAAAACAGGGATAAAGATGGCTAAGTAAGTCACCCACAGTCACAGAGGGATGAAAAATATATTGGGTATTCAATAGAGAGCTAAAAGATAGCACAGATGTCATTGCATCCAACTTCCCCATTTTACAGATAAGGAAACTGAGGCCCAAAGTAGTTAAACGACCAACTCAAGATCACACAAGCACTAAGTAGCAACATTGGGAAATATACTGGACATTTAACATGAGAGAGGAAACTCCCATCCCCATAGGTTCACAGGGAAATAAAATTCTTAGCTTGAACTAAAAATAAAGTTTTTTTACTGTACTGTGCGTATTTGTACAGCACTGTTTTTTTCTTATTGCAATCCAGATTTTTCCCCCACTCCCTCTTTTTCCTTTTCTTCTTTTTTCTTCTGGTGTGGAAAAAACAGGATTCTAATAGTAAGCTCTCTCAGAAGTAGCCTGATGGAATAGATAGGTGATGAAGTCAGGAAATCCTGTGTTCAAATCTAGCACCTGACACTTACTAGCTGTGGGACTGTGGGCAAGTAATTTAGCCCCTGAGCTTCTGTTTCCTCTTGGAAAAAACTAAAAGATTAATGCTTAGTATCTATTTCACAGGGTATTTGGAAGACTCCTATTAGAGTATGTATATAAAGTGCTTTGCAAACTTTAAAATAATGTATGAATCCATTATTATGATTAACATTCTCTTGTTTTAACGAGTCACCAATATTTTGGTATGTGTTCTATCACTGGATCCTCAGAGTCCCTTCTTTGCAATGAGATAGAATGCTGGGTCCAGAATCAGGAAGTGTTGTGTTCAAATCCAGCTTTAGGTAAAGTCATTTAACTTCTGTTTGCCTTAGTGCCCTCATCTATAAAAATGGGAGTAATGGTAGTATCTACCTTTCATGGTTGTTGTGAGGATAAAAGACATTTTATAAAGCATTTGCAAACCTTAAGAAATGCCAGTTAATTATTATTTCACATTTTCTGACTCAAAGTCGAATATTCTTTTTTTAGATGTAATAGTAACTCACATGTATGACCCAGAGAGGTTTACAACAATCTTGTGAAGTAGGTGGTATAAATATTATTATCTTCATTTGACAGCTCTGAAATTCCTGTCCTGAGGCCCCTAGTTGTCTGATAGATGAATGCCTCACATGGCCTACTATATCAAGCTCACCCTAGCTATGTTTCAATTTACTTTAAGCCCATCTTCTTCCTACTCCCATTCTCTTTTCTGGAAGTATAATCAAGACAATACTGCCCTTGCGTTTAGAAAGAGTATAGTAGTCTACTCCTTTTTGGCTCCATTTATTATCCTGACAACTTTCCAAAACAAATTAACCCATTTTGGATACCTCCTCTCTATTATATATGTTGTCTTCTTTTATTAGGTTGTAAGCTTCTTGAAGACGAAGACAGCCTTTCTTCTCATTAATTATATCTCCAGCACTTAGCACTATGTCTGGCATGTGATAGTAGGTGCTTAATAAATGTTGATTGGATTGTCTTCACTTGTATATTTGTAATCTCAGAATTTAATACAACTCTGGACACTTAATGGATTTTTTTTTCATTCATTCATTTACACATGTGAGAAACAGCGTTATTTCCTGGATGGAGCTTTGGGCTGCTGTCCTTAAAGTCATATATAGACTCTAATATATTTAACATGTATTGGTCATCCTGCCATCTAGGAGAGGGGATGGGGGGAAGGAGAGGAAAAATTGGAACAGAAGGTTTGGAAATTGTCAATGCTATGAAATTATCCATGCATATAACTTGTAAATAAAAAGCTATTAAAATAAAAAAAAATACTTAAAAGAAAATAAATAAATAAATAAAGTCATATATAGGGTTTTTGACTGGGCAAGGTCAGTTTCTCACTGCTCAAGGCAATTGGCTAAACCTGCAATTTGCAGAGAATGCGCCCATCTGCCTTAGTAGAGAGACTTTCCTCACTGATGGTTTCTTATAATGATGAGTCACCAGTCACTATCCTTATCTTATCTATTTTCATATAAACATTTATCTGGGATTTTTCTTTTTATTCTTTGTATCTATTCTGTTCATTCTTTTATACATTCTTGTGATTTCTTAAATGGAATAAAGTAAAATTCCCAAAGCTAGTATCTGTTTAATTTTTGTCTCTGTATCTCTAATATCTAGAACATAGCAAGTATTTACTGTTGGGTTATTTTTCAATTAAGAATCAACACATTTATTAAAAAACTATCATTATGTGCCAGGTATTGTCCAAAGGGCTTGGATTACTAGGACAAAAGCAATGTCAGTACTTGTTTCGGGGAACTTATGGTAAGGGCGGAGGAGGATACATATGCTAAATGTAAACAAAATTAATAGGACATAATTTAGGGAGAGATGAAGAGGGCTGTCAACCAGCCTTTGTCAAGCACCTACTATGTGCCAGGCACTGTGCTAAGTAATTTTCAAAGATTATCTTAATTTGATCTTCACAACAACTATGTGAGGGAAGTGCTATTATTCTCATTTTACATTTGAGGAAACTAAAACAATGGTCAAATGAATAGGCCAGGGTCCCACAGTGTCTAGTCTGAAGCCAAATTTGAAATCTGGTTTTCCTGACTCTGGGCCTAGTACTTTATCCACCATGTCTCACCTAGCTTCCGAGAAAGGGTTTATGCAGGAGAGTTGAGTTCTGAAGGAGACTGGGGATTCTAAGGGACAGAAGTAAGGAAGGAGACATTTCAGGTATTGGAGACAGTCAGTGCAAAGTCAAAAGTGAAGGAATCTCAAGCAGGCCAGTGTGGCTGAAGGGGATGGCAGGGGAGTAATGGGTGGGAAGACTGGAAAGGTAGGAAGGGACTGGGTTGTGAAGAGCTTCAGTGCCTACCAGTGGTTCTCAAACTTTTGTTTTCTGTATCTTTATCCTATTAAAAATTATTGAGGATCTCTCCAAATAGTTTTTGTTTATCTGGATTATATTTATAGACATTTACCATATTGGAAATAAAAACTATTTTTGAATTTGTAGACCCTCTAAAAGGGTTTCAGAGATCCCCAGGATTCTCTAGACCAAACTTTGAGAACCACTACACAGTTCAATCACTTGCCCAAAACCAAACAACTGATTAGGAAAGGAACTCAGGCCTCCTGATTTCAAAGCCTTGGTTCTTGATGCCCCACAGCTGCTACTTATAGGACAATATCTCAGTATGCTGAAGGGAGTGTTAGGGAGCTTCTTGGCCCTATCTTCATGTTTCCCAGCATATTATTGTCTTTGACATGTGCTTTCCTTAACAGAAAACACGGAAACCCAGAATAATTTCCTAGTGTATATATATAAATTTTTAAAGCATTTCCCATCTGGTTACTTACTAAAGCAGCCGGTGTTAACAAAGGAAGTCTGAAGCAGCGGGGTATCCCAGCTGCTGGAAGAGCTTTTGAGCTTGGGCTTTTCATTAGTGGAGGGGGGAAGCTCCAAACTGCTCCACTTACCGGATGTCCAGGTGTTTGTTGAGCACCTACTATGTGCTCAGTGTGCAGTATAACAGGTAGCCACTGTCCTTAAGTATCTATAAATATATTGAAAGGAACCAAGCATATGGAACAGAAATGTATACAAGACAATATAAACTTAAGTAGTCTGGGCCATATATGCTGGACAGGTTTAGAGAAAAGCAAGAGATTGTTGAGAACAAGATAATGAAGGCATGCTAGAAATGGAAGGAGCTTCAGTCACCTCATTTTATAGGAGGAAACTGAAGCCTCCAAAATACTGGTTTGTTATTTCTTTCTCCAGCTCATTTTACAGATAAGGAAACTGAGGCAGGCAGTTACATACCTAGTGTCTGAGACCAGATTTGAACTCAGAAAGATGAATCTTCCTGACTCCAGACCCAGCGCTCTGTCCACTATCACCTAGTTGCTCTTTGACTCAGTTTCCTCATCTATAAAATATATATATATATATACATATATGTATATATAACACTTACTTTTCAGGATTATTATGAGAATGAAATGAAATAATATCTATAAAACACTTAGCACAGTGCCAGACACATAGTAAGTGCTATATCAACATTAGCTGTTGTTATTAGCTATTAAGATGAGATAGCATTGTAAAGTGCTTAGCATGGTGTCTGGCACATAGTAAGTACTACATGTGTGTCGGTTGTTATTATTATGTTGAAGGAACTGGGAATGTTTAGTATGGAGAAGAGAAGATCCAGGGGAAGATAATAGCTCTCTTCAAATTTGAAACATTGTCACATGGAAAAGAGATGAGATTTATTCCATTTGGTCCCAAAGTACAGACCAGGAACAATGGGTACAAATTGTAAAGATACCAGGTTAGGTTCAATGTCAGAAAACAATTCCTCCTACTTAGAGCTGTCCAGTAGTAGAATGGGCTGTGGAGAGATAGCAGGCTAATCCTTCTTGGGGTGGATGATCACTTCTCAGGTATATTAAAGAGGGGATTTGTTTCAGATGTGGCCGGTACTATAACTAGCCCAAGATCACAGGGTTATTTGATTGACTTTCTTGATCCCAGAGCCATGTTCCTTTAGGAGAAAATAGGACAAGCAGGATTGCAAAGAATGGGGATGGGGAATGGGAAGGAATCCCTTTAAGGGGAGTCACAGGAGCAAAGGCAAAGAGGCAGAAATGAACATAGAGAAAAGGACAATGTGCATGTTGCCCATGGGCGAAAGATAAAATTGGCAAGGTAGACATATGCCCATTATGGAGGACCATGAAGGGCAGAGGCATTAAGGTAGGATGGGTTCAGAAATATGAGGTTGTTTATGATTTCTAACCAGCAGGATGCAAGTGGTGACTTAGGAAGTTTACTTTAGTAGTGATGTGAAATGGCCTAATGTGATGATAATACTGTTCCCACAATAGGTCTAGCTGGGAGGCTAGTGTAACCACTGGTTATTTCCATCGTATAGACGAGGTAACTAATGTTCAGAGAACTTAAATGATGTGTTTAGGAGCACAGAGATAGTGTCAGAATCAGAACTGGTATAACATTGAACTGAATTTCTATTATATTTATTATAGGATGAATAACTATGATGGGATAGCTACCATTTATAGAACACCTTTAAGTTTACAAAGTTCTTTACATATATTACTTCATTTGATCTTTGCAATATTCCTGTCAGGTAGATGCCCTTATTATTCCCATTTTACAGAGCCTTGCAACTAGTAAGTATCTGAGGCTGGATTTGAACTCAGAACCTCCTGACTCCTGGTCCTGTTCTCTATCTACTGTACCACCTCGCCAAGGCAGAAGTTATTGCATTATTCTAGTTGAGAAGGTCTAGATCAGGGTGGAAGTACCAGTGGAAATGAGCATGAAGGATTACATAAATACATTCGTACTACCTATCAACAGGGTGACTGTGATGAAAGTGCTATAGAGATATCCCTGATAATTCTCCTGTCACCTGAGGATTGGGGTTATTTCAATTAAAGCAAGTGGAAGTGGTTTATAAACTGCCTGTCCCACTTTGGAAACTTCAAAATGTGCTCTCTGAGCAACTCCCCCTTTCTAAGGCAGCTCAGTAGTCCAGTGGATAGAGGAAAGAAGCCCTGAATGACACTGACTTAGGGCCCCATCATTAGTGTGACAAGTCACTTAACCTCTCTCAGCCTCATTTTCCTCATCTGTAAAATGGGTGTAGGATTGTTGTGAGGAGCAAATGAGATAACATATTAAAAATATTTGCAAACCTTAAGTAGATATATGTGAGAGAGAGAGATATAGCCCATATAAATATATTTGTTGTTGTTTAGTTGCTCAGTCATATCAGACTCTTTGTGGCCCTATGAACCATATTGTTCATAGTTTTGTTTTGTTTTGTTTTTTAGTAAAGATACTGGAGAAGTTTGCCATTTCCTTCTCTAGTGCATTAAGGGAAACTGGAATTAAATGACATTTCCAGGATCACACAGCTATTAAGTGTCTGAGGCCGGATTTGAACTCTGATATTCCTGTCTCCAGGCCAAGCTCTTTATCCACTACAACTGTGTGTGTGTGTGTGTGTGTGTGTGTGTGTGTGTGTGCTAGTTATTGTTATTAAACAAGCCTGCACCCTCACAAATGTGTGCATATATCTATATGTCACTTATTGTTACTGGGCAAGCTTGCATACACACACACCTGTGTGGATATGTGTGTGTGTGTGTGTATTCACATGTGCTAATTATTGTTACTAGGTAAGTTCCAAGGCTGTCCCCCACCCCACTCCCAGCAGAGGCAAGTATTACTCTTTCCTTAACCTACCCCTCCCCTCCCTGCTGTGCATTAAACCTCCAGCGCACCCTGATTCTGAAATGAAAGATGACCGTGATATTCCTGAGCTGGCGAAGTTCTGTGTGGTACAGGTGGGCCAGCGAGCCACAAATATAAAGTGTTTTCTTGATTTTTTTTCAGGTTCTCTCATAGATCAAGCTTCAAAACTGTTTTTGAAGGCTGTTGACTTCTTTCATTAATGATGTCTGTGGCCTTTTAGCTTAACTCGCTTAACTACTTTTAGCTTAACCTTACTCTTCTAGGTCAGTGCTATGTGACACAACACAGGATTGCCACAGATTGAGCTGATCTTTAGCAGGAGATAACATAATTCTTTAATTAGCCATGTTGTGACAGGTTCAAAAAATGCTCAGAGCACTTTTCCAAGACTTGGAATTTTGCAATGGCAGGCTAATTTTGACTTTGGGGTTCTTCTATTAACCTGGTATATATTTTTTTCTTACTTAGAGATCACCTCAGTGACATTTTGATTTTTAACAGATCTCATAGATGATTCTTTTTTATTTTATTAAATTTATTTATTAGTTTTGACATTTGCTTTTATAAGATTTTGATTTACATTTTTTTTCTCCCTCCTTCCCTCACCTCCCCAAGATGGCAATCTGATATAGGTTATACATGTACAATCCTATTAAATATATTTTCATATTAGTCATGTTGTAAAAGAAGAATCAGAACAAAGGGGAAAAACCATGAGAAAGAAAATAACAACCAAGAAAGTGAAAGTTGTATGTTTCAGTTTGCATTCATTCCTCTATAGTTCTTTCTCTGGATGTGGATAGAATTTCCTATTAAGAGTCTTTAAAATGGTCTTAGATCATTTTATTGCTTAATAAAGCAAAGTCTATCAAAGTTGAATATCTGCGTTAGATGAGTCTTATTTTAGAGGAAAAAATACTAAAAATGGAGGGGTATATGCATCAGATTAGACCTATAACAGATGGAGAAAAGGCTAATATAATTCCTTAGACTACTCTGAAAGATGAAGTAATGACTAAGGAAAATCTCCCAATAAAGCCATTTGGGGCTTAGTTAACATCATGGCTATTCCCAAAGCCAGACTAACTGGGTCAGCATATCTCAAATTGTAGCATCAGATCAGAAGAAAGCACCTTTGGGTAACTGTTGTATAACCATTTCCATGAGCTTCCAGTGGAATTTCCTTCTTTGGCAATCTTTCTTTAGAAAAATGAAGTCTCATTGACCTAGAAAAAGTGAAGTTGGGATACTTCCTGAATTCAAAAAGATGGTCTTTCTCAGCTTTTAATTCTGTCACCCTTTAATTTAAAAAAAAATCTCTTTTTTTGATGAACTAATTTTTAAATCATCAACCATTGAACAATACCACCTTTCTCTACCTCAAACCCTCTTCCTGTATCAGAGAAAAAACAGCAAGTGGAAAAACTGAACATCATATGTAACTTTTCATTTCCAGTAGTGCCCTTACACAAGAGGAAGGAGGAAGAGAAGATTCTTTTCTTCTAAATAGTTCCTTCTTTATCAATAATTATTTGTATTTTATCTAGGGACCTTTTGAAGGCAACCCCCCCACTACAAAAAACAACCAAGGAAATATGATATACCATTTGCTCATCTCTATTCCTGTATCATTGGTGGACATTTAAAATTGAAAACAAAAAGGTCACCCCTGAGCCTGGAAATCTTTGCTGTGTAATGTATATTTCCAAAGGGAAATGTTGGCTGGCTTCTGTGGGTAGAATACATTTGCTGATCCCAGCGCTGACCTTGGAAACTGGTGCCAGCTTTGGTACTGGCACCTTCACTCAGACAGAGTGAAATGCCTAGGGAAAATGCTATTTGTCTTTTCCTGTCACTGTTCAGCCTCACTTGCTTTCTTAACCATAAAAATTCTAGCTAAAAGTGAAATAGACTCCTTTGCAAAGAATTTCTTTGCAAAATCTGATTTCTCCAATTTCATGAGGCTCAGTTAGGAGACCTGTGGTGCATGCTCTGGTATAGTCACCTACTAGGATGTAGTAAGAGGTTCTTAAACTTTTTTTATGTGTCATAGACCCCTTTGGAAGTCTGGCGAAGGCTCTGGAGCCATTCTTAGACTCATATACTTAGATTTCAGGTAAAGGAGTAAAAATAAAGATATGGTTTTTCTTTCTTCATGTCCCCAGACACCCTGAAATCTAGGATCTAGATTGAGATCTCTTTACATGAATCTTCTAATTCTTTTGTCCAAATCCTCTGTGTGTGTTTATTTATATTAATTATATTCCATTGTTCTGAGCAGTCACACAGAAATCACTAGCATTTAGCACAACATCTGGCATATTGTAGGCACTTAATCAGTTTGTTGACTTGCCTTGAAAAGATATATAAATCTTTTATTTAAAATTCTTCCACACATTAACCTATCACTGAATTTTGTGAGTGATTCCAAAATGTCAGATGTTTCACTGAAAGCTAGGAACAGAAATTCTAGGATAAAAGACTTCAAAGACAACAAATATTTATTGAGTATCATTTATACTTAGATCTCTATGGAATGTGTTGCAGGAGAGAGAGCGACAGCATCCCTACCCTACAGAGCCTGATAGTCTAGCTGGGGAAATTAAGACTGGTATACCAAAAACTTTAGTTTGTGGCAAATTGTGATAAATGTCATATAAAGTGGTATATGATTGTGATGGAATACCATTGTGGTGTAAAAAAATGATGAGCTCAATGATCTTAGAAAAAGATGGAAAGACTTGAATGAAATAATGAAGAGCGAAATTAGTAGAACCAAGAAAACATTGTATAAAGTAACAATATTGTTTTAAGAACAATTTTGAGTGATTAAGTCATATTGACTCATATAAATATTCAAATTAACAATAAAGAGCCTATGAAGATGCTATCTGCATCCAGAGAAAGAACTGATAACTAGAAGGTATGTACAGAGTAATTTTATCTATGTAGAGATATATAGATAGTTATAGATATGCATATATTTCTATTTGTGTCTGATAATTGCTGTCTCTGGGAGTGGGGGATTGCACATGGAAGAAAAAAAAAGAAATTTACTTGGTAACTATTACAAATTTTAAAACAACAGTAAGTTGTACAAAATAGACTTGCAATTTCATGGGCAATCATCTTTTTATCATATTATGTTGTGAAAAAAATAAATAAAAATAGTTTTTTAAAAAGGAAAAAAAATAAAGTGGGTAAAGTACTTTTCAGAGCAAAGAGATTCCAAAGCTTTTTGGTAGTATCAGAGAAGGCTTCATGAAGGAGGCCACATTTTGAACTGAGTTTTGAAGGAAAGAAAGATGGTTGGGTAATACTTTATCTTTTACTAAAGAAAAGTGAGTAGAGATGAAGAGGTCGAGCATTACGGGCATATAGTATAGGTTGACCAAAGATACAATGAGAGTGGATGGAGGATTGAGGAATAGTGAAGAATCATTCCCACTTTGACTAGAACTAATAAGGGCCATTATGTGGAAATACAATTGCTGTTTTCTTCATAATTTTCTAATCATAGGACAAAGTAAGAATTTATTCTATCATTTTTCAGTCATGTCCAACTCTTCATGACTCCATTTAAGGTTTTCTTGGCAAAGATACTGGATTTCTTTGTTTTTCCCTCTCCAACTCATTTTATAGATGAGGTAATTGAAGCCAAGGAGAGTTGAATGATTTATCCAAGGTCATACAACTACATAAGTGTCTGAGGTCAGATTTGAACTCATGAAGAGGAGTCCTGATTCCAAGCACAGTGCTCTATTCTCTGTTCTTCTTAGCTGCCCAGGGGAACTGGCCATAATGAATCATAATAAAGGTATCAGGTATTTTCCAACACTAAAGGCAATTATTCTCAAGAAAGACTATTACCTTTTTAAAAGTTATTTGTACCCAGATGCCTTCTATTATATTTCTTCCTTCCCTCCTGTAGAAGATGAGTTTTTCTCATTGCCAAGGCAAATCCTCTAGATGCACAAATGATCCCATTCTATTCCATCTTCTCCATCAGTTTGCCCATCACTAGTATCCCCAATCTCTCACTTAGCTTCAATCTTTCCCTCTCTACTGGCTTTTCCCCTACTACCTATGAACATGTCTGTGTCTCTGTCATTCTCAAAGAACCCTCACTTGATCCATCTGTCCCAACTAGCTATCATCTCATCTCTCTCCTTTGTGTGGCTAAACTCTTTGAGAAGACATTCTGTGACAGGAGCCCTCACTTCCCTTCTTATTCTCTTCTTAATTGTATATTCTTTCTTCCTACCAACTCTCTCCAAATGCTTTCTTAATTGACAAATCTAACGGCCTTTTCTCAGTCAGCATTCTTTTTGTCCTCTCTCAGCCTTATTGATCACACTCTTCTTGATATTCTTTTCTCTCTAGGTTTTTTTTGACACTGATCTCCTTCTGATTCTTCTTTCTCTCTGACCACTATTTCTTAGCTTCATCCAGGTCACACCTACTAATGGTAGTTGTTCACAGAGCTCTGTCATGGGCTCTCTTATCTTTTTCCTCTATGCTATTACATTTGATAATCTCATTCAGCTTCCATATATTAATTCAGTTATCATCTCTATAAAGATGATTCTCAGATCTATTTTTCCAGGTCTAAACTTTCTGGATCTCCAGTCTCATCTTTCCAGTTGCCTTTTAGATATCTCAAACTAGATGTTCTGTAGACATCTTAAACTTAACATATCCAAAACTAAACTATTATCTCCCCCACTTTCCCCCTCTTCCTAAGTGTCATCCTCAACTCTTTACTCTCTCTCTTTCACATGCCCTATTTAATTTCTTTCCAAAGTCTATTGATTTTTACCTTCTTAATAGTTCTCACCCATGCCTTCTTCTTTCCTCTATTACCTCCACTCCAGTCTCTCACACCCTCACATTTCAGTTATTGCAAACTGCTGATTGGTCTCTCTGCCACTAGTCTCCCCAACTCCAGTCCATCCTCCCCAAGCTTCAAATAAGTCTGACCATATTATACATACATCACTCCCTCTACTCCATAAACTTCAGTGACTCCCTAGCACCTCCAGGATCAAATCTAAAATACTCTGCTTGGCATTCAGAACTCTTCATAAATTGTTCTCTTCCCACTTTCTAATCTTCTTACATATTATACCCTCCAGGTACTCAGAAATCTCATGGTAATGTCCTCCTTGCTACTCCTTGAATAAACATTCCATCTCTGCTTCTGACTTCCTTGTATTCCTTCAAGTTCCAGCTAAAATTCCATCTTCTAAGGAAAATTTTTCCTGATCCCCTATAATTTTAGTGCCTCCTCTTTGTTATTTATTTCCTTTTTATTCTGTATATAGCTTGTTTGTAAAAGGTCATTTTATGTTTCCATTAGACCATTAGCACCATAAGTACCAGGAACTATTTTTTGCCTTTCTATCACTAGAGCTTAGTGCAGTGCCTGGCATATATATAGAAGGTACTATATAAATGTTTATTGACTGACTCACTGGCAGGTGAATTCCTGTTTGACATTAGACTGTCATACTTTCAAAGTCACTGGTTGTTCAAGGATCATTTTTGAAAGCCACAACTTTATGACCTTAGATAATGCTGACTCCAGAAGCAAATAGAAGTTTCTTAGGCAGCTCCCAGGGGAGCTAGATAGGGAAATTCTTGTTGAGTTAACAAGTTAATGGTGAGACAGGGCAAGTTCATAGTCCCAGGTAGAGTGTGCATATCAGGTGTTCAAACTGATAGCTACACCTGATCTTACTAACAAAAAAATGTTTCTCTGTGCTTAGCCAAATACTAATGGGATCTTTGGACTGACTTGTTTAAAATCTTATATTGGGAGGAAGGGAATAAGAACATTGCCAGTTTGAAAAAGAAACAGTAAGTAATTATATTTGTGAAGCTGTAACACTTCTTGCTGAGAGGTACTTTCTAAGTTCAAAGTGGAACATTTTTGAAAAGTCAGAAGTCAGAAAAGCTCCTTTCTCACTAGGAGTCCAGGACTTCAAGTTCTGTGTTCCTTTGCCTGCTTGGGACAATTACAGTAGGCCAAGCCAAGCCCATGCAGCCAGAAAAAAAATACTAGTTCTCTTGAACTCTGTGTGTGTGTGTGTGTATAGGAAGAAAAACAGATCTATTGGAGAGACATAATTTTGAGAAGGACTTACCATTTTAGTAGGGTGGGAACTTTCCACCAACTAAAAAACCATCACAGAATTTTAGAGCTGAAAAGCCATACTCAATATTTGCTTCAAACTGGGATTGGTTCTTCCCAGTTGCTCAATCTTTTGTCCACTCTGAACTCTGTTTTTGATCAGCCTATTCCCTCTATCTGGAATGCTTCCCCCCCCCCCATTTTATCTGTTTAAAAGATAAGCTATACCTATTCATCCTTCCTTCCTTCACTACCCAATTCAAAATATGGCTCTCTTCATGAAGTTTTCCCTGATTCTACTAGCAAACTGTATTATCTTCTTCTTCCAAATACCTAAAGTATTTTATACTGAACAGAAGAGAACATATAAAAAGCAGAATGTGTTCCTTGACTCAAGGGGCATTGGTTGATTCATGTTCAGTGCTACTGAGTGACAAACAGCATTGTATGATAAAGAAAGCTCAATTAGACAGCTCACTCATACATAGGATTTTTCAGAATATAAAGTGCTTTCCTCATGGTAGCCTCCTGATGATGTAACCACAAACATTAGATCCCTACTGTATATATGAGGAAGCTGTAACATTACTGAGGAGAAGGGTATTTGCCTAAGGTTGTACAGTTAGTAGATGGCACAGCTGGTGCCCTTTGTACCATTACCTGCTGTCAGTGGAAGAAAAGACATAGGAACTATGTCAGAGAACCTGGATTCTTTACCTTTGCCCCTTACTAATTGTGTGACTGAGCAAATGCTTCCAACCTTCTGCACATGTTTCCTCAACTGTAAAAGAGAGATAGCAATTCTCTCACTGCTCTACTCATCACAGCATGATGAGGAAAGGAATTTGTGATGCCATTTATGATTTCTTTCTTTCTCCATTCTCTCCCCTGCACTCGAACTACTGACCTCTCTGGCTTCCTTTAAGCCCTTACTAAAGTCCTATGAAATCTTCCCTTTCCTTTCTTAATTCCAGTACCTTCCCTTCATTAACTAGAACTTATCTTGTAATTACTTTGCATATATTTGTATATATGTTGTTCTCTCAGTAGATTGGAAGCTCCTTGAGGGCAGAGACTGTCTTTTTGTATCTCTAGCATTCAGTACAGTGCTGGGCACATAGTAGGTGCTTAATAAATGTCTGTTCATTGATTAATTAAATGCTGGAGAAATTCAGAGAAGGGGAAGAGTGAGAGCTGAATGTAAATCAGGGAAGGTTTCATAGAGAAATAGTTATGGTGCCGTGTGTGTGTGTGTGTGTGTGTGTGTGTGTGTGTTTCTGTGAGACCCACATTCAAATACTGGTTTACTACTTTTATGACCTTGGACAAAGGTCCTCCCTGAGGCTTAGTTTCCCCAAATGTATAATCAAGGATTTGGACCAGATGGCATCTAAGAAACCTTCCAACTCTAAAACTAAGACCTATGCAATGATTTTATCTTATCCTATGACTTGAACCCATATCTTTCTGACTCCTAAGTCAACTTACTCTCTGTTTTGCCCTACTCCTTTTTTTTTCTCTTACTTTAAAAATGTATTTATTAGTTTAACATTTACTTTTATAATATTTTATTGTATAATATAAATCTTCTCCATTTCCCCAAGATAGCAATCAATCTAATCATCTAATCCTATTTCTTTATCTATAAAATAGAATTAATAAAGCTATTTAACTTACCTCATAGAACTTGGGAAGAAAGCTCTATGAGAAGAAAGTGCTTTGCTTACCTCAGAGCACCATAATTATGAACTAGTTTTATTGCCAAACTCACAAATTCTTACACATAAAATAAAGAATAAGTAAAGGTATAATTACTTTCCAGATTTACTGGAAAGCATCTACTTTCCAGATTTGTTGAGGATCAAGTGAGAAAATGTAAGCAACGTCTTTTATAAACTTTATTGTGCTCTGTCTATGCTATCATTCTAATAATAATTGACAGCAATATCTGGGAGCCCCAGTGACACCTGTTAGCACCAGCGCTTTACTTGTATATTGATTGGATCTTGTTTTTGTTTTTCAGTGGCCCACCCTCAGGACCCTCATCACCCATCAGAGAAGCCTGTCATCCAGTGCTACAAGTGTGGAGAACCATGCAAAGGTGAAGTGCTCCGGGTTCAAACCAGGCATTTCCATATAAAATGCTTCACCTGCAAAGGTATTATGCCCATGTGCTTCTTGGCTTGGAAGTTTGAGAGTCATTATAAGGTTATAGGATATTAGGGTAGGAAAGGGACCTGTAGAAGCCACTTCATTCAACGTTCTCCTTTTACAAAGAAAGAAACTGAGACCCAGAACAGGGAAAGAACTTGTGGTCATACTCTCACACTAGAATTCAAGTGTCTCAGCTCTGTCTGATTTTCGTCCCCAGAAACCATAATGCCTGTTTTTTTGCAGTCTGCCTCATAGATGGAGTGAGTTTTAAATTTTACCCTAGAATGATAACTGTTAACTTAATTTTTTTTTGGTTTAAGCAATGTTCTCCTCACACCACAACCTGATTAAGGCCCTATTTTTTTTTTCTTGGAAGTCTGGTAAAAGCCACTAACCTGAGGATTGGGATATATAAGCTTAACCTGTTCTGAGGAGGATGGTTGTACCCTGCCTCATTTTCCCTTGCTTTGTAGAATGCAGAAAATGACTATATATGCAAACCTATCCTCATTATTTAAAAAAAAAATGTAGGCAATGTTTTAGAAGTGAGATTCCAAGTTTTTTGTGTCCCCTCACCTATTCTGTTTTCTTGAAGGAATAGCAATGGTAAATGGTAAAGTGGGCAAGGACCTCCCTTGCTCAAAGAGAGCTTCCCTCAGAGGCTACAAAGTTAATACTTACTTACTTGATAGTTGATACTTATTAAAGTTGATTCTTACTAAATTCCTCTTTCAAAATGAACATATCCCCTGAGAGTTTTAAGCCTAAAATCGGTCACATACTTGAGTGGAAAATTCCTTATTCAGAGCAATTTCCCGTTTGGAAGCATAAGAATTTGGTTTTGTGGGGACAAAGGAAGTTATCTCTGAAGCTCTAGGCATATACAAGAGGACCTTATGAGGATGCTGGATGTTTCAAGGTAATGGTAGTTAAAAGTTTCAGAAAAGGGAGGGTACCAAATGTGAACTTTTCCTCAGGTCCTAGCAACTAAGCTTATTAGAATTGGAAATCATTTCTTATTCAACCTTTTTTATAACTAATCACCCATTTACTTATCTGAAGATAGGAAGGTGTTGGACTCAGTGATTTTTTTCAGGGCCTTTCTGGTTCTAGAAAATCTAAAGTAGTATCTAATTCTGGAACCTGACAGGCTTCTAGCATTGAGGTACAATGAACCTTTGGCTGGTAAAATTCTTGAAAAAACGCCATGATATCTTATATTGTATGTCTGTTCAAAATGGGCTTTTCTCAAGTTCAAAAACATTCTTCTTTGGGGAGGAAGCATGGTACAAGGGAAAGGGCACTAATTGATATGAAGCTCCATGCTCAAATCCCATTTATATTGCTTATTACCTCTGTGACTTTAGGCAAGTTATTTAACCTGCCCTGAATTCTCTTTTCTCATATATAAAACGAGGGGATTGTTGTTAATGACCTCTGCAGTCATTCTTCTAATCTAATCCTATTATCCTAAGTGAGATTTGGCAACCAAATCTGAAAACAGAAAAATTGCAAGATCCCTACCTGGTGGGCAGGAAAAAGGTTTCTTAAGAGTTTTAGATCCACACTTATTGATCTTAAACAAATCATTATATAAGCAAAACTTAGATCATCTTAAGAAAATCATTTCCCCTTGATAAGGTTGTAATATGGGGACTTGAAACATTGACATTCCTGGATTGTTGGGTAACACACAAAAGTGTTTTAAAAACCTTTAATTGCTTAATATATTAAATATATTATCATTTGTTGTTTTTTAGTCATTTTTCATTTATACCTAACTCTTTGTAAACAATCTTGGAATTTTCTTGGCAAAGATACTGAAGTGGTTTATCATTTCTTTTTCCAGCTCATTTTACAAATTAGGAAACTGAGACAAAGAGGATTAAATAATTTACTCAGGGTCACAGCTAGTATGTGTCTGAGGCCAGATTATCATTATTTAGATGTTATTTTTATATATTCGGATATTATCATTACATAATATATATATATAAATACATACATACATACTGTTACATATACACATACATACATATTGTTACATAATACACTATGTAATATACAGGCTATAGTGCAATATTTATAATATAAAGCCAGTCCAGAAGTAACAGAGCCACTTGAAAAAAGGAATGAAGGAGAATAAAAAGAAACAAGCCCTATTACATGCCAGGCATTGTCCTAAGTGCTAAGTGCTTTATCTCATTTGATCCTACCTTGAAGGTAGCTGCTATTACTATCCCCAGTTTACAGTTGAAAAAACTAAAGCAGACAGAAATTGATTTAAAGATTCATACAGCTGGGAAGTATCAAAGCCACATTTGAATTGAAATCTGTCCTCCTGACTTCCGATTCAACTCTTTCTCCATGGCCCCACCCAGCTGATTGCCCAGTAATACATGAGAGGGGCCATTGGTGAAAAGATTTCTTGAATGTAACAAGAATTTTAGAAAGGTGATGGTGTTCAATCATGTCCATCTCTTTATAACCTGATAGACCATAGCACCCCAATATCATCCATAGGGTGTTCTTGGTAAACATACTGAAAGTGTTGTTTCCTTCTCCAGTGGATTAAGGTGAACAAAAATTAAGTGAGTTGCTTAGTCTGAATGTCTGAGGCCAAATTGAAACTAGGTCTTTCTGACTACAGACTCAGTGCTGTATCCACTGAGCCACCAAGCTGATTCCAATTTTAGAAATACATTTAATAATAGCAGCACCCCACACATATATAGTTTGGTACTTTACAAAGATTTTGTATATGTGATATCCTTTGATCCTTATTTACTACCTTTGAGGTTAGTGTTAGTGTTATCCTCATTCAAATGCCTGAATAAGTCACATAAGTAATCTGGTTGATGTTCAACATCATGGTTGAATTCCCAACCCCTATATTTTTGCCTGCCTACATTTTTGATTTCCTTCACAGGCTAATTGTACAATATTTCAGAGTCCGATTCTTTTTGTACAGCAAAATAACGGTCTGGTCATGTATACTTATTGTGTATTTAATTTATACTTTAATATATTTAACATGTATTGGTCATCCTGCCACCTAGGGGAGGGGGTGGGGGAAAGGAGGGGAAAAATTGGTACAAAAGGTTTAGCAATTGTCAATGTTGTAAAATTACCCATGCATATAACTTGTAAATAAAAACCTATTTAAAAAAAAAAAAAACAGTGAGCAAGAATCCTCTCATTGGCCCAAACTTAGAATTTATTTTACTGCTTTATGGATAGAGTCAAAGAAATATCTTTACAGGACTGGGTTTTATGCATAATTAAATAAGCAGCAGTCCTCTGGCCCTTCCTCCACCCACTTTTGTCCTCTAAAAATCAAGCTTCTTCTTCTATAATTAGGATATAAGACTTAAAAATATCATTATTCAAACACAGGTTTTGATATTGAGAAGGCCAAGGGAGCAATAGAACTTGGAGCCCCTGAATTGTATACAGTGAAATATTATTGAAGGAGCCCATGAAAGCAAAAACTGACTATAGACTAAATGACTTCATGGCTTTTCTCTAAGCTGGTCCTGGGGGGTACATGTGTAGTAGTGGAGAACAAGAATACAAGTTTTCCTTATTTCCCATGTTGTTTGACAAGTTGCAATCAAGAATATGTAGATTGAATTTGTATTTCAAATGGTCCCCTTAGGAAATGGTCACAGTGATCAGCAAAGACAGAGTATATTTGTGTAATATATCAGTATTAGGTATGGAGGTCATTTTTGGTTCACATTTTGGTTGTGATGAGGCAGGGCAGATTTTAAGGGCCTTTCATATAATATGTTGGCTCTTTTGTTTCCTATGACAACTCATTTAATGTAGCAACCCAAGTGACAGGTTGAACAATGCTTAATGAATTAAATAATAAATTTATTGAAGTTATTAAGAAATAATAATCCTCTATATAAATTCCAATGGATTTTATTATCTCCAGGATCAAATACAAACTCTCTCTTTGACAATCAAAGTCTTTTATGAGACTTTGCCCCAACCTACCTTTACGGCATTATTACAAAACAAAATATCTAATTTTTCTATGTAGCATTTAAATGTGAATGGTTCACTACAATTCTCACTGTGCTTTTTACCTTCAGCTTCCCAAGGAGTATATGTAATGCCATATTTTAATTAGAATTAATTAAAGTTACAAGACATGGTTGAAAACAGTCTAGACTAGAGTTTCCTAATGTCTTGAAATGAGGATCTATATTAAAAGACCCAGCTGTTAAATATAGTGATAAGTCAGATTGGTGAATGGCTTGGATAAGAGATACTTTTACTGAAGTCTGTTATTCTGAAACTTTGTATAAGCTGAGGCTCTTTGTATATGCTATTTTAAACCTCCATATTATTGGAGATTGGGCTTATTTTGGCCCATTGGACAGGGAGTCTCTAGTTGTGGGAGTATCTAAGACTGTCATCTGAAATAATATCTACAGGGAGTTATAAAAATGTGATTGGGTAAAGGGATATTAAGTTCAGTTCCCTTCCCTTGGGTGTTTTTCCTAGGGAAAGCAAGAACAAAGGAATTGTAAGAGATAAGTATCACACAGTGGACAGGAGCCAAGGAGATGATATTGGTGGGGACAGATTGACTTTCATATATAGTAATGACTCTCAAGGGAATAAAAGGGAATAAAAGATGGGAATTTTTTTTCTCCCTTTGGCATCAGCCTTACTTTTTCTCTATCCTTCCTCCACACCCTTCTTTGGTCAGCCACATTTGCTTTTATTTTTGTCCTTAGTGCAATATTTATCTTGTGTTACTATTGTGCAGTTGTATTGTGACAACATGTGATTTGAGCGAATAAAAATTGTTTTACCCATTTTGGAAAGTAGTTACTAGCCCGGGTAGGAGATTTATCATATGAACTGACTAATGGACCCCAGAACATCCATCAGAAAGACAGTGATAGGTACAAAGAAAAAAGGTCAATTATATCTCTCCAAGTAAATAACAGGATGAGGAATGAAGTGGAGGCCAGAGATATGTTCTCACATGGAAAAGAGCCCAGGGAGGTATCAAGGGAATGGTCAGGAAGTGAGCAATCCATCCAAGAAGATGACAAAGAAGTTGGAGATGATGTTCTGATGATGGTATTTTATTTTGCTTTTATTGATTTTGTTTTTATATTATACTTATTTCTAAATATATCCCTCCTTGTATCTCCTGTTCAACAAGGCATGCCCTATACTAAAGATTTAAGAAGGGTGAGGAAACAAAAAGCAGTGCAACAAAAGCAAATATGTTGGTTATTTCTGTCAGTATAAGAAGTGTTCCACACCCATGTCCCCCATCTTTTCAATGAAGGAAGATACCTTTTTTCAATTTATCTTAAGAATTAAGTTTGGTTATCCACAGGACATATTGTTAGGTTTCCTTTTGCTGTTTCTTACATGAATTTGTTAGAGTCATTGTAATAATATTTCCCTGATTTTACTTATTTCTTTTCTTTTTTTTTTCTTTCTTTTTTCTTTTTTTGCTGAGGCAATTAGGGATAAGTGACTTGCCCAGGGTCACACAGCTAGGAAGTGTTAAGTGTCTGAGATCAGATTTGAACTCAGATTCTCCTGACTTCAGGGCTGGTACTCTATTCACTGTGCCACCTAGTTGCCCCTGATTTTACTTATTTCACTCTGAATCAGGGCATAAGTTTCCCATGTTTCTCTGAATTCTTCATATTCATATCTTTTCATGCAGTAACATTCCATTACATTCATATCCCCAATTAATGAACACTTTCCTCCTCTAGTTCTTTGCTACCACAAAAAAATATTGCTATAAATATTCTGATGTTTTTGGAACCTGTCTTTGATTTTCCTGGGGCATATGCTAACCTTTGGCTCAAATTTTCATATGTGCTTTTTAATAATCTCAAATTGCTTTATAAGTGATTAGACTAATTCATAGCTCCATCAACCATATGTTAGTGTTTGCCATCTCTCATCCCTACCAGTATTATTATCTATTTCTGTCTTTCATCATCTTTGTCAGTCTGTGTATGGATGAGATAAACATTAGAGTTTTTCCAATTTAAGTTTAACAGAATGTCTATCTACTTAGTGATTCCTTCAGATTAATCTTTTATGTAATTTTAAAATTTTGAATATTTTCAAAAAATATCTAGAATGTAATATTTCAGTTTTTTGTCAAAAGCTATGTGGTCTAAAAATGTTATAAGAAAGGAATAGAATAAGGGCCATGAAGTGCTAGGGAAATCTGGTAAATTCTATGGACCTCTCCTAAGAAGAGTGTTTTTAAAGGCATATAGTATAAGTATATAGGATTATAACACAGACCACTTGTAAGAAAACATTAAAATTAAAATAGATCATGTGATATGTAATTTGTGATTTTTACAATAGGCAGAATGTATATAATTTACATAAATTATAGTTTAAAATTATAGTAAATCATTTTTTTAAAAAATCAAGTTGCAATATAATAAAGATGACAATACTACCTAAACTAATCTATTTATTTAGTGCTATACCAATCAGACTCCCAAAAAACTATTTTAATGACCTAGAAAAAATAACAACAAAGTTCATATGAAAAAACAAAAGGTCAAGAATTTCAAGGGAACTAATGAAAAAAAAATCAAATGAAGGGGTCCTAGATATTTAAAATTATATTATAAAGTATCAGTTACTGAAACTATTTGGTATTGGCTAAGAAATAAACTAATTGATCAGTGAAATAGGTTAGGTTCAAAGGACAAAATAGTCAATAACTTTAATAATCTAGTGTTTGACAAACTTAAAGACTCCAACTTTTGGGATAAGAATTCACTGTTGGACAAAAACTGCTGGGAAAATTGGAAATTAGTATGGCAGAAACTAGGCATTGACCTACACTTAACACAGTACACCAAGATGAGGTCAAAATGAGTTCATGACCTAGGCATAAAGAATGAGATTATAAATAAATTAGAAGAACACAGGATAGTTTACCTCTCAGACCTGTGGAAGAGGAAGGAATTTATGACCAAAGAAGAACTAGAGATCATTACTGACCACAAAATAGAAAATTTTGATTATATCAAATTGAAAAGTTTTTGTACAAACAAAACTAATGCAGACAAGATTAGAAGGGAAGCAATAAACTGGGAAAACATTTTTACAGTCAAAGATTCTGATAAAGGCCTCATTTTCAAAATATATAGAGAATTGACTCTAATTTAAAGAAATCAAGCCATTCTCCAATTGATAAATGGTCAAAGGATATGAACAGACAATTCTCAGACAAAGAAATTGAAACTATTTCTAGCCATATGAAAAGATGCTCCAAGTCATTATTAATTAGAGAAATGCAAATTAAGACAACTCTGAGATATCACTTACACACCTGTCAGACTGGCTAGAATGACAGGGAAAGATAATGCAGAATGTTGGAGGGGATGTGGAAAAAGTTGGGACGCTGATACATTATTGGTGGAATTGTGAACACATTCAGCCATTCTGGAGAACAATTTGGAACTATGCTCAAAAAGTTATCAAACTGTGCATACCCTTTGATCCAGCAGTGTCTCTACTGGGCTTATATCCCAAAGAGATCTTAAAGAAGGGACCTGTATGTGCAAGAATGTTTGTGGCAGCCCTCTTTGTAGTGGCCAGAAACTGGAAACTTAGTGGATGCCCATCAATTGGAGAATGGCTGAATAAATTGTGGTTTATGAATGTTATGGAATATTGTTGTTCTGTAAGAAATGACCAGCGGGATGATTTCAGAAAGGCCTGGAGAGACTTATATGAACTGATGTTGAGTGAAATGAGCAGGATCAGGAGATCATCATATACTTCAACAACAATACTATATGATGATAAATTCTGATGGACGGGGCCCTCTTCAACAATGAGATGAAACAAATCAGCTCCAATAGAACAGTAATGAATTGAACCAGCTACACCCAGCGAAAGAACTCAGGGAAATGAATGTGAACCACTACATAGCATTCCCTATCCCTCTATTTTTGTCTGCCTACATTTTTGATTTCCTTCACAGGTTAATTTTACACTATTTCAAAGTCCAGTTCTTTTTGTGCAGCAAAATAACTGTATGGACATATGTACATATATTGATTTAACATATTTAACATGTATCGGTCTACCTGCTATCTGGGAGAGGGGTTGGGGGGAAAGAAGGGAAAAATTGGAACAAAAGGTTTTGCAACTGTCAATGCTGAAAAATTACCCAAGCATATATCTTGTAAATAAAAAGCTATAATAAAAAAAATCAAGTTGCAGACCCAAGAGTCCTTAGAATAGAAGATTTTTAGGAAAAAAAGATGCTGTTAAATATTGTATTGTATGTCTTGGTAACAAAAGTTACTAATGAGAGAAGTTTGGGTCAAACTCTCTTATACAAAAGGCCTTCTCTAAGTTGTCACTTCATGTTTTGTGCTATTTTCAACCTACATATTATCAAGCTTCCTTTTCTACATGGACAGTCTGGATAGATGCTATTTGTGAGCTCAAGTAGAGAGCTGATAATGAGAGAAAGAAAAGCAGTGTCTCATGCCTGAGAGGGAAGCTCTGTCTTCAGGATGAGATTCATTTTCCAGCATTTTAGTCATTCAGTAACTCACTGAAAACCAGAGCAGTATTTAAAAAAGTACCTTGCAGGGAAAGCAAATGAAGACTAGCTGTCCTGCCTTTTCTAGCAGGCTCCTATCCAATCTGGGGAATACTAAGGACTAATAAATTATAGCAGATGCATTTTTTAAAAGTTTTTCTTGGATTCTATTAAAGATGTAACATTATTGCACTCAAAAGTCATTACTTTAATGGCCTTTTACAATGGCAGTCTTTGAATTATCTCAGAAGAAAGACAATGAAAGAATAAACAATATTTAAAAAAAGATTGGAGGTGAAAGGGGAATGTTGAAGACTACAAGTTATAGGATTTATAAGAACTGGAAGAGATGTTGGAGATGATCTAATTCAATACTTCTCATTTTACAGATGAGGATACTTAGTCCCGGAGAGGGGAAATTATATGCCAAAGGTCAATAAGATTCAACAGTATTTATTAAGCTGAGCTGTGTGCAGAGCAGTGCTCTGTAAGCCTCAGGTGATGTAAAAATGAAAACAATTTTTGTTTTCAAGAAGCTTATGTTTTATCAAGGTGGAAATAGAACTTATATGAAAATGAGTAAATATAAAGTATGTGCAGTTTTGCTTTTGTTATTCTGGATCTGGATTTAATTAACATAGGAAGCACCCAGGGAAGAAGTGCTTTATGTTAATTTTTCATGGCCCAGTGAAAAGGGTATTGCTGTAATATCAGGAAGGTCTGGGTTCAGGTCCCACCTCAGATACTTACTAGCTATGTGACCTTGCACAAGTCACTCAGACTTTCTTTCCTCACTGTTCTCATCTGTAAAAGCAGAGGGTTGGATTTGATTGTTTCGAGTGCTCCTTCCAACTCTGAATCTCAGATCCTTTAATCCTGTGCAACCAATAGTCTTAAAGTGAAGAGAGTTGCCTTAAGCATTGAGAGGTTAAATAATCTGCCCAATATCACTGAGCCAATTATGTATCAGAGGCAGGACTTGGATGTGTCTTTCTGACTCCAAAGTTAGTTCTATATCTATTATTCTGTGGTAAGTCTCATAATTCAAAGTCATTAAGCATTTATTAAGTACTTACTGTATTCCTGGCAATGTGCTAAGCTCTTGGAATACAAAGGAAGGCAAAAAGATAGCCCTTGCCCTCAAGAAATTTATATTTTAATGGGAGAGAGAAGATATAAAAACTGGGTATATACAAGATAAATACAGTGTAGATGGAAAGATCATGAAAGGTGAAGATATTAGCAGCTAGAATTACTGGTTTAATTAAAAAAAAAAAACCTGAGTAGATGGTATTTTGAGTTGAGTCTTGAAAGTTAGTCATGGATATTAAGAGGTGGAGGTGAGAGGACAAATATTCCAATGTGGAAACATTTTGTGAAAAGGCAATTGAGTGTCATATTTGTGGGACTACAAATAGGCCAATGTTGATGAAATGTATAATGTATGGGAAAGAAGCAGAATGTAAGAATATTAGAAAAGTAGGAAAGGACCAGATTATAAAAACCATTAAATTACAAAGTGGTTTATATTTGGTCTTAGAAGTAAAATGGAACCACTGGGAGCTCATTGAGCCAAAGGGGAGAAAAGTGACAGTGATTCAGATCTATATTTTAGGAACAGTACTTTTTCAGCTAAGTGGAGGATGAATTGAAATGGGGAAAGACTTGAAGTAGGGAGATCAGTTAGAAGTACAGTAGCTCAAATGAGAAGTGATAAGGGGTATCATCACATTTGTACTTGTACAGCTCAATGTCCAGCGCGTAGTAAGTGCTTAATAAATGTTTATTGATTGATTGTAGAGTGCACTAATAATTGGGAGAATTTGACAGGTCTCAGGTCAAAGATGGCACCTTACCTGTTCTTTTGCAAGGTATTGTCCTTACAATTGGTAGGAAGTTGAGGCTTCTGAAGGACAGATGGGGAGAGAAATCATTCCAGACATGGGAAATCACTTCTGCAAAGACACAAATGTGAGAGCTGGAATTTCAAATAAAAGGAATAACTAGCAGCACAGTTTGTGAAATAGTTTGTGAAAGAGAATAGTGTGAAAGAAGACAAGCAAGATAGCTGGGAATGAGATTATGGTGAATTCTAAATACTGGGATAAGAAGTATGATTTTTTCCCCTAGCAAGATTTTTGACTATGAATGTGATATGGTCAGATCTATATTTTAAGAATATACATTTTTTAGCCATGTGAAGATTGGATTAAAGAGACAAAAGACTAGACAGGGTATCCAATATTAGAACATTACTGCAAAGTTCAAGTGAGAGACAGTGAGATTTTAAATAGTAGAAATGCTGTATGAATAAAGAGAAGAAGACAAATGTGAAAAAAAAATCGTAGAGTTAGAATCAATAAGACTTGGCATTTGATTGGCCATGGGAATTGAGCAAATGGAAGAGTCATAAGTAATTCCAACATCACTAACCTAGAAGACTAGGATATTAATACCATCATCAAAAATGGAGAAATTTGGGGTAGCTAGGTGGCGTAGTAGATAGAGCACCAGCCTTGAAACTGGTCTCAAACACTTAAAGCTTCCTAGCTGTGTGATCCTGGGCAAGTCATATAACCCCAGTTGCCTCAGCAAAAAACGAAAAGGAGAAATGTAGAGGAAGAATGGGTTGTTCAGAAGTAATATAAAAAGTTATTTTTTGGCCAAGTTGAGCTTGAGATGCCACTAGGCTATCCAGGAAGAGTTATCTAGAAGACCATTGGTACTAAAAATAAGTGGCAAAAATTAAGATTCAAACCCAGGATTTTATTTTTAATACCCAAATCAGATATTCTTCAATACATTGTTTTTACCACCAAAGAGAACAGACTTTTTAAAGTACTTTGGGACACTTTAGGAAACTCTGATTAAACATAAATTTTTGAATGAATGATAATTATAGGATGTACTTTTTTAAAGTATTATTATATAATCATTAATTGAAATTTCCTCAGGACCTCTGGTATGGAAGTTTGGGATCAGTCTGAAGAAGCTTTGTGAAAGGACTTTTTTTTTTTGTCTTCTTTGTATTTTTGTGTTTAGCAGTGTCTGCCACATAGTAAATGTTTAATAAATGTTTGTTGATTGACTGAAAATGTAATCCCTTCCCAGAGAACTTTTTAGTAATTTGCTATCTGCTTAGGTCTTTGTAAGATGTTTGCGCTAAAGAGAACTATGGGCATCATTATGGGAGCACTGGAATAAAAAAAAAAAAAGCCTGATTGAAAGCTCTAGATGGAGCAGAAGATGCTGTTTGATTTTGTGACATGACTTTAGCTTATTAGATAAAAATAGTGTTACGATGTTAGTTGTGTAAGTGAGGTATGTTGTGTGTGTGTGTGTGCACATGTGCTCAAATATGAATGCACATACATGCATCCATATTCACAGTTTAGGGGCCCATAAAGGAAGGAGTTATATTATGTGATTCATAAAGTCAATAGCAAATTTAAATGAAATATCATAATATGATACTGATATGCTAGCTGACATATATAGCACTTTAAAATTTATAAAGGTCTTGGCATATACATTTGTGGACTCATATCTACCTAAAATTGTAAAAAATAGCAAAAAGACCAAGTTGACTTATGCTCTGGACAACTTTTATACATGCGATTTCACCTAATATTTTAGGGCTAAAAGATGATATAATTGCTTTAGTTTCAAAGGAAATTGAGGAACTATAATTATCTCGCTATAATTGATTTCCAAACAAAGACATTTTACATCTGTCAATACCTCATTTTCATTTGTAATCATCTTTTTAGTCTGTGCCTTTTTCATCACAGTCTTAACTTGGTATTTCTTGATAACCTTTAACTCTTGTCCTCTCTTCTTAAAGCAATTTGATTACTTGATTACTACTTTTCCTCAAAATAACCCTTCATGTCCTTGAAGACCTTTTATTTATCAGTCCCTTTCTTCTCTGGGCTAATCTCAACCTCTTTAACCTTTCTGCTTAAGTGTTATTTTCCAGTCCTTTCATCATTTTGTCGCTGCCCTCTAATCCTGTTTCAAATTCTTCTCATCCCTCTTAGAACATGGAGCTCCAAACTGATCACAATACTAGACTCAGTATTTGGAGCTTTCTTTGGGATGCCAAATAAAGCAGAGGACAATCTATTGCTATAAATAACCAGCTTGGCTTAAAATTAACTCTGTGTTAAGTTGTTATTAGCTTCAGCTGCTAGAGAACTTCCCCAGATCTTCCCTCGGTGGCTCTTATAATGATGTTTTGAGGAAGGGAGGGCAATGCAGATGGTAAATTGGCTTGGTACCACTATTTTCTTGCCAATAAAATACTTTTAGAAGCAGAGACCAAATTTCAGGCCCTAAAGAGGCTTGATATACAGAAGTGCTGTTCAGCATATGCTGCTTGTAAAATATATGCTGCTGCTCCATTGAACTCAGTCTCATAGATATGTTATAGATGCCTAAAGAACCCAGGGAGTCTGTTGGGAAAAGACTTGTCATTTCATTAGGTTAGGGAATCTCCCAGTAGGGAAATTCCCTCTATGAATGCAGACCTGAAACCTGCTCTGTGTTGAGTAATCTTGCACAGTACTGTCTGGAGCACTGATAGATAGTAAGATGACCTGTGTCGAACAGACAATTCTCAGATGAAGAAATTGAAACTATTTCTAGTCATATGAAAAGATGCTCCAAGTCATTATTAATCAGAGAAATGCAAATTAAGACAACTCTAAGATACCACTACACACCTGTCAGATTGGCTAAGATGACAGGAAAAAATAATGACGATTGTTGGAGGGGATGTGGGAAAACTGGGACATTGATTCATTGTTGGTGGAGTTGTGAACAATCCAACCATTTTGGAGAGTAGTTTGGAACTATGCTCAAAAGTTATCAAACTGTGCATACCCATTGATCCAGCAGTGTTACTACTGGGATTATATCCCAAAGAGATTATAAAGAAGGAAAGGGACCTGTATGTGCACGAATGTTTGTGGCAGCCCTTTTGTAGTGGTTAGAAACTGAAACTGAATGGATGTCCATCAGTTGGAGAATGGCTGAATAAATTGTGGTATATGAAAATTATGGAATATTACTGTTCTGTAAGAAATGACCAACAGGATGATTTCAGAAAGGCCTGGAGAGACTTACACAACTGATGCTGAGTGAAATGAGCAGGACCAGGAGATCATTATATACTTCAACAACAATACTAGATGATGACCAGTTCTGATGGATCAGGCCATCCTCAGCAACGAGATCAACCAAATCATTTCTAATGGAGCAGTAATGAACTGAACTAGCTATACCCAGAAAAGAACTCTGGGAGATGACTAAAACCATTACATTGAATTCCCAATCCCTATATTTATGCACACCTGCATTTTTGATTTCCTTCACAAGCTAATTGTACAATAATTCAGAGTCTGATTCTTTTGTACAGCAAAATAATGTTTTGTCATGTATACTTATTGTGTATCTAAGTTATATTTTAATATATTTAACATCTACTGGTCATCCTGCCATTTAGGGAGGGGTGGGGGTAAGAGGTGAAAAATTGGAACAAGAGCTTTGGCAATTGTTAATGCTGTAAAGTTACCCATGTATATATCCTGTAAATAAAAGGCTATTAAATTTAAAAAAAAAAAAAAAAAAAGATGACCTGTGTCGGGCATATAGTCAGTATAGGCCAGAGATAGGACTTGATCCCAGAACTCTCTTACTCATAAGATGGCTTTCTATTCACTGAACCATGCTGTTTCTCTCACAATATAACAAAAAGGAAATTTTTGGCATTGTTTTTGTTCTCATTATTGAGAGAGATGTGAGAACAGCACCATACAAAGACAGTATGAGAATCCCTCCAGAATTAGATGTTATCTCTAGCCTGATGGAACTCATAATCTGTTTGAGAGACAAGAAATATATGAACACAATCAGTTAAATAACAAAACAGGATGACAGTTGAAGGGATGCTTCAGGATATTATATATTAAATTAATTATCGTGGGGATCAAATGAGATAATAAGTGTAAAGAACCTCACAAATTCTAAAGTGCTATAGAAGTGCTAACTATTGTTACCACTACTACTATCATGTTTAAGTTAATTTTTCAGAAAGTAAGTTCTATGGGTTCAAAAGGAGTGATGACATTGTGTTCAAGTAATCAATGAAAGATTTGTGCAGAAAGTTGGACTTGCTGGAATTTGAGAAATGGGGGGTCTATGAGTGGGAAATTTTGAAGATGGCATTTCAGACAGGGGAAAGAATGGTTGAAAAAAAGGCGTGAAGGTAAGAATAAGCACATTGGGTTTGTGAAATAGTAAGTAGATCAATATGGTTGCAATGAAGGATGTGTATTAAAAACAGCCTGAGAGAAGATCATGAAGGGCCTTATATCACCAGATTTAGAAGTTCAAATTGCACAGTATTACAGCTAGAATAAAGTGGTTGTAACATATAAGGTAACTAAATGGCCTAATGCAAAGAGGCTAAGCTTACCTCACAGGGATCCAACTTGGAGGAATGTAATCCACGACTAGAATATGAATCTAAATGATTTTGTCTTATTCAAAAGAACAGAATACCTAAAATTTGGGGCCCTGTGTATTAAGGAATTATGCTCAGGAAGAAATCTCAGAACCAGAATAGGGAAGCATGCTGCAAAAGAACATTTGGAAAATGGTCAGTGGAGAGAAAACAGAACACTTTTGTCATTTGGAGTATTACTGTGGACCACTTGTGGAAAAGAGATAAGGGGCTCATGAAACAAGTCATAAACCTGGCACAGAGACGTAATATAATAGTTTGGGAGAGGATTCATCACTCAGCCTCCTGATGGAATATTCCCTTTGAAAAAAGCAGAGCTTCTGATAATTTTTTGATTTGCCTTAATGATATTGTCCTTCAAAAAGTGGAGTCAAATGGGGTTAACATTTCTTTAAGATCTCTAAGTGTAATTTGTATCATTACAATCTTTGATTCTGAAAGAGAGCTTGAATCATATACAGATTTTAGGAGGAGGCCAAACCTATGTGAAAACAGACTGGGGAATGGGCTGAAAGTAGTGGAGGTGAGGATAATGAAAGCACACCACTAGCCCAGTCCAGGACTTGACCTGAACTGGAAAATATTGAAGGCACAAAGACAACAACTGATAGAGGAAAACTCTATCAGAAAGGATGGCAGAATTGCAGTAGAGAAGGGAGAGACTGAATCGAGTTATCTTATCTCTGCAGGTACCTCAGAGTAGAGCTCAACTACTTCTAGTTTGACTTACCTCTTTAAAAATGAAGGGAAATTACAAAAAAAAAAGTCTGTTCTTTCTCCAACTTCTCTTCATGCCTGTCCATGTATATGCACAATAATTAACTCTGCTTATTTCTTTTTAAAAATCATTTTGATGTACTCATGTTGCCTCAATACACAAAAATTAAAAATGAGCACAGAGAGCTAAATCTCTGTCTGAATGTTAAGAATTTTCCTAACTAGGGGCCCTGAGTTATTATGATGGTACTGTTTTTAATCTAATATGAACTAATATGAAGCTTGGACCTGAGAGCATCTCATTGCCCCTAGGCTATAAAGTACTTGAACAAAATAATGTAGTAGACTACAAAGTGATGTTACAACTGGGGATGGGTGATCATATTTCTAGAGAGAAGTGAGGGTACGGAGGAAATTGTGATGGTCAGAAAAAAAATAACATCCCATTCTACATTCAAGGGAAGGAATAGGAAGAACTGGGAAAAGCTTATATTCCACAGCAATACCCTATGTTATTATGAGCTTAGGATAACAAAAAAAGTTTTAAAAGCAATATTAGGAGAGAAAGGAATGGATAGACCCACTGCATGGAATGTATGGAATAATAACTGACAACAGAGAAGAAGCAGAGGTGCTCCATTATTTTGCTTCTCTTTTCTTTGCCAAGGAGGAAAGACCTTATTATGAAAAAGGACACAACAAAAATGTCTTAAAAGTTAGGAGAGAAATAAGTAAGTCAGGACATAGCAAGAGAGTACATAGCTATCTTGGAGGGATTCAAGGCACCTGAATCAGATCAGCTATATCCTTGGAAACCAAAAAACAAAAACAAAACAAAAAACTGATGAATATGATTAATAAGCACTGTTAGTAATTCTGTGAAAAATCATCAAGTGTGAAAGAGGTACTGTAGAATTTTAGAAGGGCAAATGGTGTCCTAATGTTTTTAAGCCTCAAATTCCTGGAAAATTTTTAAGATATATTATTAAAGGAATGCTTAATGAATATGTAGAAAATGAAACTGTGGTCCGAAATGTTCAGAACAGCTTAAATCAAGAACAAGTCTTGTCAGGTTCACCCTATTCCCTCTTTTGACAGTATTACTAAGTATTGACGGGGGAATTCTCTAGATACAGTGGTTTATTTAGCTTTTAACAAACCATTTAATTAACATTATTCTTGTGAAAAAGATGGAGAGAAGTAGGATAGATAAAAATAGAATTGGATGAATCAAAAACTAGTTAAATAGCTAGACTCAAAGAACAGTCATTAATGGTTTGATGTCATTTTGAGGAAGGTTCTCTATGGAGTACCTCATGGATCTGATTTATTTAATTTTTTTGATAATAATTTGTTTGAAGGAATGTGTAGCATGTTTTATAAACCTGTAGATGACATAAATTTGAGAGGAATTAGAAACACACAAGAAAACACTGAGGATCCAAAAAATCTCCACAGGCTTGATAGAGTATTGGTCTAAATCAATAAGGTAAGATTTAATAGTAATAAACGTAAAGTCTTATACTTGTGTTCAAAAAATGGAATGAACAAATACGAGATAATGGGTGCATAGTTAGTTTCCTTGTGGGAAAAGATAATGTGTAAACTAGCTTATTGAGCTTTCAGCTTTCTGTCTCATTGAGCCATCCACCTAATTTATCTCATGCTTTGCCTACTTTAGAGCAAGTAAACTTCTCTTCTTCCTCCTCTTTTACTTCTCTTCTTCCTCCTTTTCCCTTTCTTCTCCTCTCTCTCTTCCCTCCTTCTCCTCCCCAACTCCAGCTTTTCATATTTGTGGGCAAAGGATTGGACTTGTTCTGTTTGTCCTTAAAGGCAGAAGTAAAATAGATGAAGGAAAGATGTAAAGAGGCAGATTTAAACTTAATGTCAGGGGAAAATTCAATAATTAGAGCTTGATTAGACTAGAGCAAAATGGGTTGCTTACAAAAGATAGGGAATTCCCATTTATTCCTGCTGTTCTTCAAGCAGAAGTTAGATGACCACTTGTTGAATATGTTGTAGTAACCTACTAAGGTCCTTTTGAGTTCTAAAATTTGATGATTCACAATGCACAATGGATTGGCTTAATTAAAGGCCCATTAAGGAATTCATCTTGAAAATGCTTTGGAACAATTGATAAATGGTCAAAGGATATGAACAGACAATTTTCAGATGATGAAATTAAAACTATTTTTACTCAAATGAAAATGTATTCTAAATAATTATTGATCAGAGAAATGTAAATTAAGACAACTCTGAGATACCACTACGCACCTATCAGATTGGCTAAGATGATAGGAAAAGATAATGATGAATGTTGGAGGGGATGTGGGAAAACTGGGACACTGATGCATTGTTGGTGGAATTGTGAATGGATCCAACCATTCTGGAGAGCAGTTTGGAACTATACTCAAAAAGTTATCAAACTGTGCATACCCTTTGATCCAGAAGTGTTACTACTGGGCTTATATCCCAAAGAGATATTAAAGGAGGAAAAGGGACCTGTATGTGCAAAAATGTTTGTGGCAGTCCTTTTCATAGTGGCTAAAAACTGGAAATTGAATGGATGCCCATCATTTGGAAAATGGCTGAGGAAATTATGGTATATAAATGTTATGGAATATTATTGTTCTGTAAGAAATGATCGGCAGGATGAATACAGAAAGGCTTGGAGAGACATACATGAACTGATGCTAAGTGAAATGAGCAGGACCAGGAGATCATTATACACTTCAACAACAATACTATATGAAGATCAATTCTGATGGAAGTGGCTATCTTTGGCAGCGAGAGGATTCAAATCAGTTCCAAATGATCAATGATGAATAGAACCAGCTATACCCAGTGTAGGTATACTGGGAAATGAGTGTGGATCATAACATAGCATTTGAACTCTTTCTGTTGTTGTTTGCTTGCATTTTTGTTTTTCTTCTTCCTTTACCTTCTTTCTAAATCCTATTTTTCTTGTGCAACAAGATAACGGTATAAATATGTATACATATATTGTATTTAACATATATTTTAACATGTTTAACATGTATGGGACTACCTGCCATCCAGGGGAAGGGGTGGAGGGAAGGAGGGGAAAATTTGGAACAGAAGTGTTTGCAAGGGTCAATGTTGAAAAATTAAAATTATAGGTTTTGTCAATAAAAAGCTATAATAATAATAATAATAATTTTTTAAAAAGAAAATGCTTTGGAGTTAGTTCCAATTATTACTTGTATTATACACAATTTAAAACCTCCCCTTTTTTGTTTTTTAAAATTATATATTTTTTTCTGCTAGTAAGATTTTCCTTCTCTAATTTAGCACTTTATCCTTTTGAAGATTGGGAACAAGATCAAGGTTGCTCATCATAATCCAAATTATATGTACATGTTAAAGGCATTGTTTCAATAAGCATAAAAAGGTAGAATTGGATTAAGAACATTTATCATTGTCACTTTGCTTCTTGCAAGATATAATGTTAATTTAAGTCAGTGAATATAGATGAATTCCATGTTCTACTTTTCTTGATTATTCCTAAATAACTCTGAACCATCAGAAACTGTCATGAAAATGCTGATAAGATGTGGCAGGAAAATTCAATTTGATAAACATTTATTGAGTCTTGTCCTTAAGTAGAATACTTTCTACTTTCTACATTCTACAGTGCCTAAATCATAATAAGTATTTAATAAAATCTTTCTGCATCTACTCAAGCACAAAATAGATCATTTTAAAGGAAGGAGGAGGGAGGGAAAGACAGAGACTAAATGACAAAGAGAAAGAGACAGATAGACAGAAAGAGATACCTAATAATTGAAAAGATCAAGAAAGTCTTGCATAGAAATAGCACCTGATATCCTTGAAACAGGGTCAGGATTCTAAGATGCTGTTTATTCCAGCAATGTGGAACTACTTATATATAAAAGTGGGAAATGAAAGATTATATATAAGAATAAGCTAAAGGCCCATTTTGACAGGAATGGACTGTATAAAGGAGAATGATATGAAATAATACTGAAAAAATAGGCAAAAGACAGATCAGATAGGACTTTAAATGCTACATTAAGGATTTAGTAATTTAATCCTATAGGCAATTGGAAGCTGCTCAACTTGTTTGAGTAGGGAAAAGACAGAGTTAGATTTGCATTTTAGAAATCAACTTGGTAGCTATGTAGAGGGAGGATTGGAGAAAACAATGTGTTCTGAGCACTTTTAGACTAATTAGAATACTGCCTTGTTTTCATCAGTACAATGTTTATAGATTCTTGGTTTAGCACACACATATCCTCATTTTAAATTTGTGTATAGATGAGAAACAGCTTGGTGTGGTACAATGGGATCAATGAAAACACAAATCAGACTATTAATCCATAAATAAGGATCCCTACAGGCAAGGGGCACACTTAGTTTTAGAATGCAGTATTATCTATGTTTTTATTATTATTATTATTATTTTGTTAACTATTTCACATTTACATTTCAATCTATTTCCAGCAGCACTCGGGAGTGTTGCATCCAACATGGGTATCTCTGGTGTAGTGGATAAAATCAAGAAGATTTGGAATCAAATTCTAACCCTTATATATTCTGTCTATGGCACTTTGACAAGGTATTTAACTTCTCAGTGCTCTAATTCTTGTAGTATAGGTGCCTCTCTGCTGAATGGAAGGAGTTTCCTCACTTGAGAATCTCCCATACCAGTAGAATTGCAGGCTCAGCTTTTGCCTCTGTGGCTGTGTAAAAGACCAGTCTGTCTGTTATAAAATACCTTCTTAGGACTTTCAAATTTGTGGAATCAGTCAATCAAGAAGCATTTGCTAAGTGCTCATCATGTTTCCAAGCAATGTGCTAAGCATCATTGTGCTCACACAAAATATGGTATACATATATGGATTCCAACTTAAGTTACTTCCTCTGACATTAATTTTGAAAATCAATTATTGTACATAAATTATTTGTGAGGTTTGATATTATTCAAAATCATGAGAGGATGTAATGGTGATGGTAGAACTGATATGGGCAGCCCTGGGAGGTTTTTTTTTTTTCCCTCCCTCTTAAAATACAAATTACATTTTGGCTCAATGATCTGTTTTATGCAAGGGATATAACTCCTGTGTATGACGATCTATCCAAAGATACAGACTTTGTCTATATATAATAGTATATAGGTAGGCCAGACTGAGATGTGTATGTAATCCTTCCATTGTAATTAATATTTTATATCTATCTATCTATCTATATGTGAAATGGACATTTAGACTAGAGATGTTTTCATGACTAGGTTCCATTTTTTTCTACTCTGTAAATACACTAATCCTTTGGAAGTTGAACCTCTATTCTCATCCTTGATCAGCATCTCTAATTAACTGAGATTTCTCTTCCACTTTTCTCTTCCTCACTGACCTTGAAATATTGTCTATCAGACTTTTAAGACTTTTCATCTAAGAATGTTTAGACTTTAGGTCAGAGATCTTGGTCAAACTTCTTTTAAAAAGTTTATTGATTTCCCCATTTACTATTAAATCATGTGGCCTTGAAAATGTTATTTCATTGCAATTTTCTATACTTTAAGTAACCCAGCCAACCCACATTTTTAAAATGATGTTTTGTGGCATGAGAATTAATGAATACTTTAAAATGCAAATTAACTTGAACATAAAATGTTTCCTACTTAGAATTGCAAAACTTGTATTATTTATTATCTTTATGAAAGGACGTATTTGGGGGAAATTGTTTTTCTTCCTTTTTTTCATCCTGTATTAATTTGATTGTTTTTAATTGGAAGAATATGGAAAATATTAATATTAATCTTTAATTTTTATTATGTACTAAATAAATTACACGACTTTGTCAAAATGAAAGTTTACTTATGCATGTACATATACCTATATGACAAAGTTTGCTATATTTTAGGGGGGAAATGAATAAAAGCTAATCTTTTTAAAAACTTCAGTGGTTAAGGATATTTTGTGAAAAAGAAGAAAGGCATTTGTTATGAGGACTTAAAATGGGATTGACCATACTGATAATCTATTTTATTTTTGATAATAATGCTAAAATTATCTTAATACAATATATCTAAAAGCTAAAATTAGTACTGTGGCAAAGTCCCATGGTAAAATTTATAATAGAAACCCCCCAAAATAATTCAATTACATAAAAAGGAGAATGTTTCTGGAAAAAATTGATGAGAAAATGAAAGAAGGGATGACTTGAGCTAAACAGAATTATTTGTCTTTGGGGAATTATCAGTCAACCCACAATTATTTATTGACTGATTCATGTAACTTTTTTTTTGACAGGGTGAAATTTATATTCACAGAAAATCTATGAACACTTGAATCAGAAATGCTAAGAAATGTTAGAGACTACAAACTGTTTTTGAGGGATGTATATTATTGGTGCTGGATATTATGGACCATGTTATGGTTGCCAGTGCCCATGTTGGTTTACTTTCTGATAGATTATCTTCAATACATACTAAAGAAGGATTTGGCCATCTTGTTTTAGTTCTTTATTGAACATGGCTATTGGAGAAGGCAGAATATAGACTGATGAGGATAGATCTATTTTCTTCTTCCAAAAAGAGATTGCAAGTCAGCTATCACCCTGCTAATGTCATTGGTCCTCTTTGACAATGAAGGACAAACATTAACAGCATCTTAGGGAAGCTGAAATGTACAAGTTGGGGTTATATGAGAGAGTAGAGCTAGAGGCATAGGAGGTGACTTATCTAAAAGGCACAGATCATGAAGATAGATGAGGGACAGCTAAATAATTCAGTAGATAGCATGCCAGATCTGGAGTAAGGAAGGCTTACCTTTGTGAGTTCAAATCTGGCTTCAGGCACTAAATAGCTATGTGACTTGGGGCAAATCATTTAACCTTATTTGCCTCAGTTTCCACATCTATAAAATGAACTATAGAAGGAAATGACAAATCACTCCAGTATTGTTGCCACCAAAATACCCCAAATGGGGTCACAAATAGTCTGGTATGATTAAAATGACTCAACAACATTAAGATAGATCACAAAGATTCAGAAGACTTGGGTTCTTCTGTCCCTACCTAACTATGTGAATTTCTCTTTTTAGAACTTTGGTTTCATCCTGAAAAATGAAAACATTGGACTGGCTAATGTCTATGATCCCTTCCAGTTGTAAAGTTCTTTGGACTTTATGGATTTCATTTTAGTTTAGAATGTTGTTAGTCCAGTATCTAAATGATTACATTGATTAGCATGTAAATGAGGGAATTGGTTTTCTTTGAAAAAGCAGGTATAATTGAGGAAGCCTACAGTAATATCCCTTTATATTTCATTGAAATTAGTTGAGCCAATTCATACACTTTGTTAAACCGTATCTTTTGAAAACGTTAATTACATTTAATAGAAGTTCAGGTTTCCTTTTTGAGTGTATTGTAAAGGTAACTGAAAAATACATACCAGTGGTCGAGAGCAGAGATGGCAAGGGCCCAATATCTAAAGAAAGAATTGGGAGACAGAACCTCAGAATGGAAAATGCAAAATGGAAGAGAGAGGATCTAGTTGAACTTAAAGAAGAAGGCATCAAAGTAAAAAGTTGTTTATTATTTGAATGATGCCAATAAAGAGAAAGAAGAAGAAGGAGTTCAGTAAAGATCACTTAATGGAAAGATAACATTTCATCATAATTTTAGAAATAATGTTCACTAAGTAATGAGAGAAATAGAGAAAACAAAGCAGATGTCACTTATCCTCTTTATATTACCTATACTTTATTTCCTCATCTATAAAATGGGATTAATAGTCATTTTGATACCTACCTTAGAGAATTGTTGTACTAAATGAAATATTGTGTAGAAAATATTTTTCTTATGTATTTTATAGGAGAAAACAACAATTATTATTGTAATTTTATCATCTTGTCATAATTTGGAAAACTCAAGTAATTTACTATTTACCTTGGGTGGGAGAGAAATTGTATCTGGAAACATAGTAGTAGCATTTTTCTGATACTTTCTTCAGTTCATGTCATTTGATAGTTTGTTTCCAAGTGTATCAATAATTGTTACACTAAAGAAAAGTGCTCATGTTCCTTCATTTTTATGAGATGGTGAGATGAAATGAGATCATTTTAAGAAGTATTAGAGATTTAAGATCTGATATAATTTGATGTAAAGGCCTCTGAATGTCTGTTATAAACTGGTTTTCTGGTCTGAAAAAGAGAATATTTGTCTTCTTTTTTTAAAAAAGAAAGTAATAAAAAAATCCAAAAAATAAAAAACAAAACTATTCATGTAAAATAACAACTCCCCCTTGAAAAAAACAAACAAAAGAAGAAAGTAGTAGTTTCAAAAGATCTGCTACTTACTGATTTTGTGATTCAGCAATTAATGGTCAATCTGGGACTTCCTAAACTTTTTTCCATTTAAGACCCTTTTATGCCTGAGAAATTTTTATATGACCCTGGGTATATAGGTATATAAAATAGGCATGCAAATCAAATATTTACTGATAAGAAATTATAGTATCATGACCCCCACATTCAGTTATGAAACCCCATATGCGGTCACAAACCACAGCTTAAAAAGCTGGGATATAGATCATGATTCATTTCCTGTATCTAAGCTTTAGGCCTATAATGAATATCCTCTATCTTTTTTCATTAATATAATTGAGCAGAGAGTCTGAGGAAATCTCTTTTCTTTTCCCTCAGGAATACCTATTAGGTCTTGCTTGATATTAAGTGGATTTCTAGTCCAATGTTCATCTCTTAGTAGCAAACTATGCGCAGTTATGGTATCCATTCAACAGGATAGACATGGAGAACAAAAGTAGTTTACAGGGATAGCAATAAAGATGATTAGAGAGTGAAATAATGTGAACAAAAGGAAAAGACATCAAGATTATTTAATTTAGAGAAAATTAGTTTAAAGAAATTATAGGGTTGTAAATTGAGAGCTGAGACTTTAGAGATCATCCAGTTTGATTCATTTATTTTGTGCCTGAAGAAACTGAGATCAGTCCAGAAGGCTTAAGTGGTTTGCCCAAAATATTTAAACAATTATAGTCAAGTTTATGGAAAACTTTCACACTAAGGAATAATAATTATTTTTATTTCCAATAAATAATAATTATTCACTTTATGTTGCATTTTGAGGTTTGCAGAGCACTTTTAATATGATATCTCAGAAGTTAATGACTATTATAAATGTTCAAATTTACCACAAAGAACCTATGAAGGAAGACACTCTCTGCATCCAGAGAAAGAAATGATAAATAGAAGTATGTATAGAATGATTTTACATACACACACATACATATATATTTGTGTCTAATGGTAGTCATCTTTAGGAGGGACAGAAGGAAGAAAAATGGGAAGAAAAAGAAATTTATATGATAACTTTATCATATATTTAAAAGGAATAGGGAATTGTACATAATAGATTTGCAGATTCATGTGTAATCACCTTTTAAAAAATTATATTATGTTATGGAAATTCTTGTTTTAATCCACAAATAAAATTGTAAAATTAAAATAAGTAAAAATAAAAATGTAAATAAGTATAAATAAAATAAAATAAGTAAAATTTTTAAATGGTATCTCATATGAATATATCAGAGGAGTTGCTCTTCAGAGTTACATGCCACAGTAGAAAGGAGAGCTGGATTGCTAAATTTGAAGTCTTAGATATGATTAT